>NC_134843.1:70598884-70901915 GCF_965363235.1 Mytilus galloprovincialis
GGATTCTTTTATGTAGGTTTCAGAAATTTTACTATCTGAAAAAAATGTTTGAAAAAGGAATTATCTTCAAAACATTTGTTAAATGTTCTAACAATGAACTCAAACTCAAGAGGAAATCAAGTTGTTTGTGTACCATGGGGGACACATTTTCGCCGCAATGTATGATATGACTATTCTGTTATCCTGGTTTATTATAATAATGTATGTTTGTAATTACATGAATAAGCTTGAAAGATCATTTCTATACGATTTTCCTCACAAATATTTACTTTAAGACTGTGCATGATTGCCATATAAATCTTACATAATAGCCAAAATTGTTTAAAAACACATGCATATTTCTTTATATGTGCGAATAACCTTGAAAATGGGGTAAAGAGGAATCTCAACTGTTTCTAACATTACAAACAGCCTTAACCATCTTTTTAGGCAAGTACTGGGTAAATGCACTCTAATTTTACCGAAAAATAGCAATACAGCAAAAATGTGTCCATGGCGAATATGGGCCACCCACTCTACATCTTGATATAAGAATGAAATAGCTATGAAAAAGATTATCTTCATTTGGATCTTATTCCATGTAATCAATCCATGTTGTCCAACTTGGACATTTCAAGCAGAAACTTCTTTCTAAGAATAACATAAAAGACATACAAAGAGGGCAAATTTATGTGTTAATTTACGTTTTTTTTATGAGTTAAGCCTTCCAATTGATATTTTATCATGTGTTTTTCTATGTTGTGATGTTATACTATTGTTTCAGAAAAAGGGAGAAGGTTTGGTACCATTAAAGCGTTTAATCCCATGGCAAATGTTTGCACCTGTCCTTAGTCAGGAATCTGATGTACAGTAGTTGTGGTTTATTTATGTAATTTATATGTGTTTCTTGTTTCTCGTTTTTTGATATACATTGTAGATTAGACTGTTGGTTTTCCTGTTTGAATGGTTTTACATTAGTAATTTTGGAGCCCTTTATAGCTTGTTGTTCGGTGTGAGCCAAGGCTCCATGTTGAAGGTCATACATTGACTTCTAATGGTTTACTTTTATAAATTGTTATTTGGATGGAGAGTTGTCTCATTGGCACTCATACCCACATCTTCCTATATCTAAAACATATGTTTTAATACTCTGAAAGACCTTTTATTAATAACATATCTTATAAAACATAAAACACTTTGCACCAAAACAACACAAAAAGTTAGATCTACTTTTTTCAGGTTCATCAAAAAGACTAAAAAATATATATAAATAAGTCCACTTAGTTCTCCAATGTTTTGTAGGTGATCTTGTCTCAAAGGTTATCTGGAATTCATTCTACACATATTTTTAGCCTGCAAAATAAAAGTAATGTCTGTTAAAATTTTAATTTCAATTACACATGTGTTTGCAAATGAGTTGTGAAGACTGATTTAACAAACCTTTCTTAAATTGTCTGTTTATAATATAAATTCATAAATCATTGAGAAACTAAGGTTTTAACGCCCTCATACAAAGTTGACCTTAGATGAATTTTCCTAATATTTTAGGTCCTTTTTGATCATATAGCACTTTAACTGTGTCAGTTCTTATACATCCTTGGCTTTCAAATATTCGGTTTTGAGCAAAACAGAGTCAACTTTGGTTGCTGATAAATAGTGGTCTCGTAGACTATCAACTCTAAACTATAAAATTTGTATAACTAAATTGAATATAACATAAAAAGGAAAACGCAAATCACCAAAAATACTGTACAGACCACATAAACCCTTAACACCCAATTCCTCCCCTAAAAACAACCAACACCAAGATGTGGGTGTCAATTTTCGTGGAATGAGGAAAGTTGCACTTTAGTTGATATTTGATTTCATGGTTTTGGCAATCTCTGCAAACACTTGAATTCGTGGTTCACCTCAATCCACTAAACCCACTAAAATTGGTATCCAATGAATAATAATGATCCCACAGTAGGTAACAAAACAAGAATGTGTCCAAAGTACACGGATGCCCCACTCACACTATCCTTTTCCATGTTCCATTGGGTAATTATCTAATTTGGCATTAAAATTAGAAAGATCATATCATAAACAACAAGTGTACTAAGTTTCAAGTTGATTGGACTTCAGCTTCATCAAAAACTAACTTGACCAAAAACTTTAACCTGAAACTCTCACTTTCATTTTCTATGTTCAGTGGACCGTGAAATTGGGGTCAAAAGTCTAATTTGGCTTAAAAATTAGAAAGATCATCTCATAAGCAACAAGTGTACTAAGTTTCAAGTTGATTGGACTTCAGCTTCATCAAAAACTACCTTGACCAAAAACTTTAACCTGGACGGACGAACGGAACGGAACCACAGACGGACGGACGGACGAACGGAGCCACAGACCAGAAAACATAATGCCCCTCTACTATCGTAGGTGGGGCATAAAAATCTAAATTACAATACTGTTTTTGGGGAGATGAATCTCAAATAGATTATTGTTACTTGGATAATATCCTCTTAAAAAGAAATCAGAAAACACTATGCCAGCAGGTTAGTAAAATCGTTTACCCTTTATATTGGGGGTGTGGAGAATGAGAGCTAGCTCAGTAAAGGTTTTTCAATATTTGACTACCATGTTTATTTGTGTATAAAAATACTGACCATAATACCAAGTCCATACAGTCCTTCTGATGCCACTGTTCCTGATTGCTGCACCTGCAAATAGTTACAAATATACATAAAACAAATTAATTTTGAACGGATACAAGATTATCATTACTGCCATGTAATTTATCTACCATGTCATTTAACTGCCATGTTATACCCTAAGTCAGCTGATAAGTATCTAACATATTGACACTGTATTACATGCAGAGCACATGAATATCCACTTACAGACCTAATTTGAACGAGCTGAATAGTATTACAAATGTACTGGTAAACCTAAACAAACATAAGGTCACTGTTAACCTTGAAATTTAAGGTAAACAACTTATTTGTTATAACTGTTTTACGTTTAACATTGAATTATTTCTGTTACCAGCATACCAAAAGACCCAATTAATGCATTTGTGTCATATCATAGAAACCATAACAAGTAGTATGTGTTTGGCATAGCAATAAATATGTATTTTGGAATAACAATTAGTATGCATTTTGTCATAACTATCAGTATGTGTTTTGGCAAAACAATTAGTATGCTTTTTTTGTCATAACAATAAGTATGCATTTGGCACAACAATAAGTATGCATTTTGACATATCAATTAGTATGTGTTTTAGAATAATAATTAGTCTGTGTTTTGGAATAACAATTAGTATGCATTTTGAAATAACAATTAATATTTTGGTAAAATAATTAGTATACATTTTGGCATCACAATAAGAACGCGTTTTGGAATAGCTGTTACAATTAGTATTTTGGAAAAAATAAGTAGTACAAAATGCATACATTTTGGCATCACAACAAGTATGCATTTTGATATAAAAATAAATTACTCTAGGATCAGAATCTGCTTACCTTTTCAGAGAACTTGACACCAGATATCTCCTGGTTTTGAAGGTGTTTGTGTTACTTAAGTCTTTTAATAGTTTTATATGTAGTGTTTGGTGGACTTGTTTGTCATTTTGTGTTTTTTTCATTTTTTGAAATGGTGATACTAGTTTCTTTTTTTTTCACTAATGAAACACAAATATCCTCTTGGAGGCTCCCACAGGGTACCCCCCTCAGGTCGCAAGGTTGCTTTTGAATTCGTCGAGAGGTCGTTTTTAAGGAAACGCATGCCGTTTTTCCCAACACAAAAAACAGAAGTCAGTCGGAGGTCGTTTTTACCAAACTTTACAGGTCGCAGGTCGTTTTTAGAAGGCCCTCAGGTCAGAAGTCGCCTCTTAAAAGCCCAGAGGTTGCAGGTCGTTCGTTTTTTACCCTGCGGAAGCATCCTCTTAGTATCTTCTGCTCTTTTTTGAAATTTGCTTTATTGCAGACCTATTATTTTTGCCATCATTCTCTATTCTGTAAACCCCATCCAAACTCATATTTTGGATGACATATTTTACTTACATTCCTTGTAACTTTGCCAATAGTAGTTAGATCTTGAAGTCTCCTTTCTAAAAACTGCCATGTATTGTCATAGTTGTCTGACTTATCTTGTAGCATATATATTTCTGTAGACTTATACACACCAGCTAGACTTGCTCTCTTTGTGTACCAATTAAACTGAAAAATACACATATCAAACATTCTCTTTGTGTAACAATTTCAGTGGGTGGTAATGGGCAACTTTTATTTCACACATTTAAAAAAGCAACATATAAGCTATTTTTTTAATTTTTGTTCGCAAAGTGTCCATCTTGTTTTCCATTTATCAGTGCACATATACCCCCATCAGTTAGCATCACACTAAAAAAAATACAATGATCGCATCCTGGCTTGACATGCACTTTTTTTGTAAAAAATAATGTCAAGGACAAGAAATACCTGAAAATTTAACCTCACAAACAGGTTAGGCACATGAAAGTTACAAAATTTGTACTCAACAAAATAATCCATTTTCTTTATATGCATTGCATTAAACTTACATCTACAGATTTATCTCCAGCATAGAACCATATGTCATCCATTAATCTTCCTAGATTTGTCCACGACTCTACAGCATTCTGTGGCATTGTCTGTATTGCCATTGCCTGAAAAATATAAGATGCATGAATACAAAATCCTCTGATAAAAACCAAAAATGATACAAAACTGGGTTCTGGGCACAATGTTTATCAGAAAACTTGACTAAACAAAATGAAACGTTTTTTTTTATTCAATGTTTTTCACAAATCATAGTCAGTATAGTTTTTTTTAATTACTCGTAGAGTATCCTAACTCAGAATGCACTCTGTTAAACATTATATATATAAAAAACAATTTTATCACTTCAGATATATGTCATACTATCATGAATATTGTAAATCAAATGTCCAAACAACCTGGCTGCTATTGATCAGATTTAAAAGATCAGTTATTTGGTTTGATCACATCAAAATCCTGCAGCTGTTTGAATAATGGAAACTGGTAATTGTATTAATAGCTCAATTAATCGAGCGTACAATTTTTTCCACTTGGAATA
Organism: Mytilus galloprovincialis; assembly: GCF_965363235.1. NCBI lineage: Eukaryota > Metazoa > Mollusca > Bivalvia > Mytilida > Mytilidae > Mytilus > Mytilus galloprovincialis. The sequence continues at coordinate 70,603,961 of NC_134843.1, forward strand.
GTCTTATTGTTTTTAAAAACAGACTGTTTAAATTGTATCATGTCTTTGTCTTGTGTTTGTGATTGGTTGATTAGACTAAGTGTTTAATGCCACTTTTAACACTATTGTGATATTTCATGGCAGTCAGTTTTTATTGGTGGAGGAAGCTGGAGTGCTCTGAGAGGTGGAGGAAGCTGGAGTGTTCTGAGAGGTGGAGGAAGCTGGAGTGCTCTGAGAGGTGGAGGAAGCTGGAGTGCTCTGAGAGGTGGAGGAAGCTGGAGTGTTCTGAGAGGTGGAGGAAGCTGGAGTGTTCTGAGAGGTGGAGGAAGCTGGAGTGCTCTGAGAGGTGGAGGAAGCTGGAGTGCTCTGAGAGGTGGAGGAAGCTGGAGTGCCCTGAGAGAACTTTCAGTAGGAAAACTAACAATCCTATTCAATTAATATTGCAGTCAAGTGCACCTGTCCTATACAGGATTTGAAGTAACAACCTCAGATTTGAAACATTAGAAAGAGAGGGGCTGTGTCAACGGAGCTGTCCTGGGATGGTCTTAGGACATGTATGAGTCCTAAGTCATGTTAACGAAAGTCTCCTAAAATAAGATATGTCCTAAATTTGGTCCTAAAGTTGGGATATATAAATAGGTGTCTTAGGATAGTCCTTAAAGTTACGATGTCCTAAAACAAAATAAAAACAACAAATATGGCATAAACTCAATTATAAAAATACTAATTCAATATTATACACCTATTGACTGGGTGTGAGGGTAATAGCAAGTTTGTTATCCCTGAGATACCAACTATTGCTCGAGGCAAAGCCAAGAGTAATAGTTGGTATGCGAAGGGACAACAAACTTGCTATTACCGGCACAAGTAGTCATTAGGTGTTTTATTATACTGAACAACACAGTCATTTAGTGTTTTTATATACCAAATTAACTTATTTTCTAAAAGTGTAAATATATCATCTGAAAGAAAAGAAAAAAAAATGTCACATAACATTCCGTGCATATGATAAATTTAAGCTAAAGTACACCAAACGCAAATTCACTTTTAGAATATGACGACCCAACCCATATTATGAATAAGGTACTATATTTTAGATCTTTAAAAAATGCGCATGAAGATTTTCTCTCTTTTATTTTTGCTTCTTGTAAGTGAAATTACAATCGACACACAGATTATACTGTTTACAATATTAGAGTTTGACGTTGCCAAGCAAAATAGTCAATGACATCATTATTGTCCAATGAAAAATAAGCATGAAAAAGTACGGGAAAGATGATTATGAAACTATTTACCGGGGTAATAGTCTTTGAAACTATTGACTGGCAAATAGTCTGTGGAATGAAATAGCACAACTATTTCATTATTTTTTTGTATAGAAAAAAACATACTGAGGTATAATAATAAACTATTATAATGTGATAAGAAATAAACTAATTAAACAAAATATTTTTCAATATTAGTTAAAGATTCAATTGTGTTAAAGAACTTTGTGTGTCTGTGCTAGAACTAAGTAGATGCACATCTCTAAATACATTGAGATATTGCAGAGTCATTTGGTGAAGTGTTTTACTATAAGCTAAAATTGCTTTTCTATATACAAATTTATATGAAAAGGACATCAATTGCCCAAAGTATGTTTGACAATGTCATATTGTTAGGCTCATATATAGAATTTATGAAAGTGGAGCTTAAAAAATACTATCATCATGAGTGACATTTTTTTGCACTAATCAAACAATGCGATGTTAATTTAAATGTGGAAAAAAATACTTCTTTTGATTTATCCTTATTCAATACATGTACATGTAATGAAATCGAGTGGACCCAAAGACAATACTAATTTACATATAATATCTTTATTTGTCATATAAGTAACATTATACTTGTGACATAAACAAAAGTAACAACAACAATAAAATATCTGAGTTGAACACACGCATATCTATATATATACAAGTTTAACTAACTAAGAGTCCCCTGTCCTCAGCTCTAAAGACAGTTTTATAAAGGAACCTGTTTTTTTTCACTTGGTTTATATAAGAAGGATTTAGTAGGACTACTAGTTTTTGAGTATCAGATAGATTTGGAAACATAGGATTATCTATTGCCATGTCATTAAAAAGCTTTATACGTAAAACATTATTAATTTGACAGTGGAGGAGAAAGTGATTTTCATCTTCTAAGGTTTTACAAGTTGGACATGTTCTATTGTCTCGAGGTATTTTTAGATATCTGCCCTTCTCAATGAGCAAATTATGGTCACTAATTCTAATTTTTGTGAATAAACGTCTAGTTTCAAAATTTTTATATTTTAGATACAATTCTTGGTCTTGTTTGACTTTAATATTTTTGTAAAGAAAAAGTTTGTTATTTTCGTTCAAACTGTTTATTTTATTTTCCAGTAGTTCTGAATAAAATTTGCTTGTAATATACTTAATCCAAGTCTTTAGTTTGTTAACTTGTTCCATATTTTGACAGGACATTACTTTTTGTATATCAATATTCATTTCTTGTGTTGAATCTTTGATAAAAGTGGACCAAGTATAAATTCTTTGAGAATCAAGGTACTAACATTAAGTTTCAGCACAAATGTTGCATATAACAAAGTTGTGTGACTATTTAGTTTTGTCATCGTATAAAATTCAATTTGTATTATAACATATCTACTAGTATTACTTTAAAACTTTTTTTGTGTAAATTGTTTTCCATAAAAGAGTCATCCTCCCTCCATTTACACATATAGTGAAATACAATAAAAAAAAAAATATGTCATTGAATTCTCTACATATTTTTTTCAATTAAATAAATGTGTTATGATGGTCCTAGGACCATCGTAGTTAGGACTGTCCTAAGATAGCTTTGTTTTACATCCTAAGACCATCCTAAATAATGTCCTAAGACATATCTTAGGACATATCCTAGGATATTTTCATTGACACGGCCCCAGTAGTTCTACTACTTAGAACACTCGGCTAACTTGTTTGTGACTTGGTGCATCAGACATTTAGTTTAGTTATTTTTGGCCAGTCACAGTGTTTGAAATTTTGTTCTGATTAGTTAGGCTTTACATAAGAAAATATCACCAGTATATATACTACCTGTGGCCATTTCTCCATGTATGGTATAATCATTCTTAGCCTGGATTCCACTGAATTCTTTATAAACTCCCCTGTCTTTGGTTTTCTGTAAACAAACATGTAAATTGTTTATATAAGATTAATATAAATAAAAGTTAAGATTTTTTGAAACAAGAATTGATTACAAGAGTATCATGAATATAGAAAATAGTTTAATGATTTTAAAGACCAAGTAGGAAATCCCATTAAAAAATATTATCAGTATAAAATTTAATAAATGTGGAATGTGTCCATAGGGACACAGATGATGCCACCGCTAGCATATAATGCTATAAAGGGACATAACTCAAGAACAGTAAAAGTGACGCTAAAAGTGGTTAAAAGCATTATATATACTTTTCATTAAATTAAGTTGAGACAAACTCTAGTTAGAGAATGGAAACAAAAAAAATCAGCAATTTGTTCATTTGTAAAGGGGTATAACCCTAGAACAATAATCAAAGTGCTTGTAAGCACTGAATGGTTAAGATTGATTTAATTTATCAAACGGAAGTAAAATTGAATATTGCATTGTAGAAAGCATTGGTTGTAGTTGATTCAACTACCATTATGGACAAAGAAAGATAACTCCAATTTTCAAAGAAGACTTTAAAATATTTTTGTAGTTGATTCATCTATAAACTTGGACAAAGAAAGATAACTTCAATTTTAACAAGAGGCTGTCACAACGACAGCAAACCGGATTTATTAATATTTATTTGTGTCCTGGCAATATCACAAGAACCATTACTGATGAATGGTGAAAGTGAAAATCGTCAATATCAAATTTGACCTCCATTTTGTCATCAGTATCAACATATTAAAATTTGAAAAGCTTAGATTGAATGGTTCATGAGTAAATGCAACAACGTGAATGGAAACGCCATTTTACAATCTTTCAAGAACCATAACGCCTGAACGGTAAAAGTCAAAATCGTCATTATTGAACTTGACCTCTATTTTGTCATCAGTAACAACATATAAAAATTTCAAAAGCTTTGGTTGAATGGTTCATGAGAAAATGTACGGACACGACTGGAAACACAATTTTTCAATCTTTCAAGAACCATAACTCCTGAACGGTGAAAGTCAAAATCGTCAGTAACAACATATTAAAATTTTAAAAGCTTTGGCTGAACGGTTCATGAATTAATGCACGGACAATATTTGATTGCCGCCCGCCCGGCCGCCCGGCCGCCGTACATCCCCAAATCAATAACCGACATTTTTGTCACAAAAATCCGGTTAAAAATTATTTGATTGATATATTGAGAAAAAATAGGAAAATTTTAGCAATTTTTCCATTTGTAAAGGTTATTAGTCTAAAACTGTAAAAGTGACAGCACTAAAAATCCAAACTTGATCGGTAAATTGTGGTAATAAGCATTGTGTATTAGTTTCTTAATATTTGGTTGAGGCAAACTAAAGTTAGAGAACGGTAACGAAGAACTTTCAGCAATTTTTCAGACAGACAAGGGTAAAACTTAATGCCCCCTCCGCTACAGCAGGGGCATAAAAAGATTAGAATATTCAACTGAAAAGTGTAACCTGAATAATCCAGTCGTTATCTTCAGACACACTATCAATTGCTACATTTAAGCCAAGAGGACACGACTGATAAAGGGCACATAATCATTTGTGCTTGTAAGGTTTGGTTGAATAATTGGCACATTACATAAAATATATATATGTATCTCTTGTGTTTCTAACCAAAATACATCATGTACATACTCTTCAACATTTTCTGTCTGTATTTTCATCTGTTTGACAAGTTGTTGATTACATTCTCCATAGAAAAAGAAAACTAATTCTGCTCCACCCCTGGGGAACATCCCATGGGCTACACCTGGTAAACCCTCTTTTTCAGCACCTAAATTTAAAAAAAAAAAGACCCCAATAATTTAACATAATTATATAATGATGAGGGAAACATGTATATATAAACATTAGATAGAAAATTCCTACAGATGTGTTTTTTTGGGGGGAGGTTAAAGTTTGAAAATTGTAGCTTATCACCATGTAAACAGACTTCATGTTTAACAACATGGCAATAGAATCCAAAATCAAAAATTTATACATTGAGCTTTGTGGATTCAAAAGTTTATCATTAAAAATATGACAGTCTTAGCCTACAACACCCTTTTTACTGCTTTTCATGTCATTTGATATGTATATATGCTTTGAACAGATTGAATAAAAATTAAAAAATGTTTAGCTTGTAAGATTGTGTTAGTTTTATTTAGCCTAAATCAGACCATTGGTTTTCTTTTTGAATATTTCATATTTATCATGTCAGGTCCTTTTATAGCTTACTTTAAGGTATGGGTTTTGCTCATTATTAAAGGCTGTACAGTCCCCTATAGTTTTTTAAATTCTTGTCATTTGGTCTCTATAGTATATTTGTTACATTGGCAATTGTACCACATCTCTCTATTTTTATATTAGTAACACAAATTTACCTGACGTAATTGCTTTGTTAGTCCATCCATGCTGATATACAAATGGTAATGATGCCCTTAATATTCTCTCTTTTGTTTCATATTCTGTATCCTCTGTAGAAGTTTCGGAGTTAGATTGATCTGATGTTGAACAATTTCTAGAAACAATCTGGGTTAGTCGAATATTTTGTCCATTTACTAAAAACAACATAAAATAATATTCAAATTACTAATATATATTTGTTACCAAAATTGATCATATGCATAAAATTTTCAGAAAACATCTATTTGCAAAATTTATTACAGGTACTTACCGTATCTTAAAAATAAAAAAAATACATCTTGATTGAAAATGCTGAAGAGCAGTGATCAAAGGGTAAAATTTACATAAATTGAAATTTTGTTTTAATAATTCACAGAATCTTTTCAATTCTTTATATAGAAAAATGCACAAATAAGACCTTTTAGTGGTGGTAATTTTTTATTGGGTAGAGGAAACTGACAATCTCTGAGAACGGAGTCAACAGCACCTGCCATGTGTGCCATAGTTAGACCACTGACAACCGAGTCACCCACAAGGTAATGGATATCATATAACTAAAAGTACATTGTTATAAAAACACTGCATTAAAACGGTTATTATTTAAATGGAAACATTGTATTTCAAAAGAATACTTAGCAGGGTATGTGAAGGCAGGATACCCTCAATTTTGACTTCTATCTTAAGTTGGCAATGGCGGTGAACAAAAATTGCTTATATCTTCTTTATTTTAACTCTAGTGGATAGTTCTCTCCTTAGGAATTGTACCAGATATCTTCTTTTTTATAATGATATTTTCATGAAAACTTTCATAACATATATTACCTATAGAGATATAAGATGATGTGGTATGAGTACCAATGAGACAACTCTTCATCCAAATCACAATTTGTTAAAAGTAAACCATTGTAGGTCAAACTTTGACAAAGAACAGTCTTCAAGACTATGTAATGCCTATATTTTCAGCCTTGCCATTCTTGACAACATTTCCATACTTTAATCAAAAATTCAGTATCCTTAACTTTATTCTTTGTAATGGTATGGTTATATTCAAAATACATCTCCTGCAACTTATACCGTGGATTCATTATAATTCGTTGGATACCAATTTTCGTGGATTTCATGAGTATACTGTGAACCCCAAAATTAAATGTTCAACGAATGCCAAATTTTCTAAAAGCTTGTATCAAGACTTTGGCAAAACCACAAAATTAAATGTCAAAAACATGCAAATTTTCATTCATCCACAAAAATTGGTGCCCACGAAAATAAATGAATCCACAGTACATTTGTATATCAAAATACAATTATTAAATATAATGCAACATTGTTTGTTACTTTCATTTTGATTGGATAACGTCACTAACTTTCATGTCATCAAATCACATTTGATGCTCAAAATATGTATGGACAAGTGCACCTGACGTACACAGATTTTAGATGTATGTTTAATCTTCGGTTGAAGGATTTTCCTGCTGCGTTGAAGACCCATTGGTAGCCCTCGGCTGTTATTTACTTTTTGGTCAAGTTGTTGTCTCTTTAACATATTCACCATTTCCATTCTAAATTTTATTAATTCAATTTTGTATGTATGTTTTAACATTAACATTGTTTTCTATCAAATTTCATTAGAATGGAGATAACAATACTGTATTTAAGCTCCAGTAAACTTAATTTGCGACCATGATGACAAATCACCAATTGATGCTGTCCGAGCTTAAATACAATACAGTTATCTTCTACATATATTTGATATTTGCAATGTTATGTGGTTTCATTATTATTATCTATAGACCAATAATCATGGATTTTGTGTTACAACAAATTTAAATGTTCATCAATATAAAAAATTCTATTTGAATGTATGCATACTTTAGAGATCAATGAAAATAAATAACCCATTAAAATGCAAGTTTTTTTTGAAACCACAAAAGTTGGTTCCATGCAAATAAATGGATCAACAGTTTTTGTAAAATTCTGGCTATGCTTTTAAATTTCAAATGCAATCTTAGATTTTGCTATTGTGATGGCACACAAAGTAAATCTGTAGCCTCTTTCTTCAAATAACTCATTTACACAAAAGCTCCTATTTTCAAAACTCATTCTTTTACTTTTATACCATTCCCTTAAATATGTGTAGATATTACACAAGAGGGAAAACAGGAATCACCAAAAAATAGTTAATAGTACAACAGGCCAAATAAATCATCAACCACTATTGACAAACAAAACCCTACAGTTGTTTATGTCCTCGTCATTTGGACTGTGGTGGATAGCAACTTGCTTCATTGGCAATCATACCAAATCTCCTAATTATTTTACTGACAAAAAACACATGGAGTATATAGCTTGACTTGGTACAAGCACAAAATATGGGGAAATAATGTCTGAAACCTATACAAGAAAATAACAGGAGTTGATCCACAGTAAAGATGAAAACTCCAGCAACATTTTAGAAGGATTGTGTTTACAAAATAATAGCCGCAAATTACTTCAAACTTTGACTAAATCATTTCACACACAAAGATTTGGTTTGGAAATTTGGTTGTACCTGTAGACCCCTCAGTATAAAAGGAATATTGTTTCCTTATTTTTACTGCAATATTGTTTATAAAGCCCCTAAATTGTGATATAGTCCATGTTAATGTATTAACCCTTTTGCTTATTAACTTATTTTGAAAGTTAACCAATTTCAAACTGCAGTATGATCTTTGAATTATTTCTTCATCATTACTCACATTAATTTTGTATTTAAAAATTTAAAACATATATATCTAAATATGTATGGTTATACAATTATGAATAATTTTGGTCCTACATGTACATCTTGTCCCCTTTTTTTTGGTATTGCATTATGGTCATGCTTTTCTTTGACTGTTTATGAAGTTTTTAGATTAAGTCAATTGGATGTGTACTAAATGATACTAACTTCAGTAATTGTAAGTACTCTCAGATCAGTAGCTTCTGTTTTAAGTCTTTTTGTTAGATTGTTTATGTGATTGGTGCCAGTATGACGAGTCAAGCCTTTTCCAACTGATTTTCGATTTGTTCTCATGTTGTTTTGTTCTGATAATTATTGAATTTATTGGGCCATTCGTGGTAATAAAAAGTGAGGGTTTTGCTCATTGTTGAAGGTAGTACAGTCATGACAGTTCCCTACATGTTTAATGAACATGCAGGACTATTATAAATACCAGCATAATTGCTTATTTTCTAAATTTTGGATAAATAAATAGATGATTCAGTTTATTTTCACTTGATTAACCTCCAGTAAGAAAACTTTTTAAGCCATATTAAAGTTTGAAAAAATAAAAGCTGCATTTCCTCTTTACACAGGTATCTGAAAGTTCAGAGTTATCTCCCATTTTTTGAAGATTTTTTTTTCTTCTGCAGATATTGCTAGTCTTGTTCATCAGGAAATCATGTGGTTTCCATAGCTGTCATGAAAATACAATTTATTATTACATACATGTATATTTTGTTATAATCAGTAACAACACATGACCAAATAAAAAACACACAATGCATAACAGACTTTTTTCTGGTAATTTGTTAAATTATTAATTAATTTATTTTGTCGGATTTCAATTATTGGTCTAAATTAATGGATAATGGTTTGCTTATACTTAAATTGGAAAGAACTATGTCTTGTGTATATTAAGAGACTAGCATAGGACATGAATACCTATAGGTGAGAAGTGTATGAGACATTATCATGAAAATCAACCATGCTACAAATCTTTTTACCAATTATACAGTTCTAGACGGTTGGTGCTAAACCTTTTCTACAATAGACACAAAGTCTCAAACATATAATAATAAATAACAACTAGAAGGATCTAAATCTTCCTCTAAACTAAATGTGTAATCAATCAATCAAGGATGACTGAAAATTAATATGTTCGAGGATGTACCTGGTTGCCACACACATGATGACATTTCTCTGAGGGAGGTTATTGAGGTCATGACACTTTAACTTATATATAGTTAAGCTTGTTACTTTTCTTGCAAATACAGTTCAAAGAATTTTTATTGATTTAATAATTTATAATTTATTGAAAGATAGTACAGTTTGTACATGATGAGAGTCAATATAGCTTGGTCTCTTCTATTTCAATCACAAGTCACATATGATAATTTCATCTACTTTGTAGTTTTCCTCTGCATTTCTGTAATCTCAGTTATCCTACATAATATACTGTCTATAACATCAAATGTATTTAAAGCTGACTCAACAATTTGTACTTGCTGGCCCACTGGAACACGAGGCATTGCAACTCCACCTACTGTCAAACCTAAATCTACATTACCTCCCTTGGCCTTCTTCTGTCCATCTTTTAGGTCTTGTAAATCTAATTGATAATGACCTTTAGATAAATCAAGGGCAAGTCGTAGAGGTTCAAAGAAGTGTTTCTCAATTTGACTAAAATAATCCCATATTTTTGTGACATTTTCACCTGGTGGATCTCGTATTAATAAATAACGAAGAAAATTCAACAAAGCAATAACCCTGTCCGAAATTTGTAGTATATCTTGTGTAGCACCTTCTTCAACAACGGCAACAATTTTCAATAATTTATACAGATTTGCACCAAAAAATGTACGGTCATCTAATTCGTTCTTCAATACAGAATCGATTTGATCTTTCAATAACTGAATGGTATAGCCAATCATACCAGCATGTGGACAAGTATTAAGTACCATTTCATAAATCTTATATCTAGCAGGCAGGCAAAACATGCTAATAAATGTTTTATATAACTGAACACACTCCTGGCGTAATTCTTTCACTGGATTCTGTATCATGATATCTATTAAAGCATTGACAACTTGTTTATATTTATCATTGTCAAGGTCATTCAATGACAGAGTAGTGACTGGTATTTTTCCCATGAGGCTTTGTAGCAGATAAATTCCTTTGAATTTGACCAATGAATGATCAGCTTTTAACAACAACAGAATATAATATAAACTTGACTGTAGAATATGAGAATGTCTGTAAATGAATGGAATGCTATCCACTGCCAAATCTTCCTTAAAAATAAGATAAGATAAACATGCGTAACTGTATTCTGAAACTAACTCTCCTTCAACTACATTCTCAAAAGGCCCAGTATCCTCATCTGAAGTGTCACCCTCTGCTTTATTAGGTTCTTTCAATTTTTTGGCTGACTTCTTTTTCTTTGGGAGCTGTCCATTTTGAAACATTTTGAATAAATCTGGACAGAGTTCTGTTAAGAGTTCAACTAACTGTTCTGCACAGACTCTCCCATACGTTTTTTCCTGATCTTCCATTTGTTTCTGTTGAAACACAAGATCGAGGAACATGAGAGGATGATCAAGCATAGCAAGCAGACGTTCCATCAGCATCCCAATCTGTTTTTTACCTTTCTCTCGATCAGCATCTGGATTCTTCAAAGATACTTCCTTAACAAAAGGTTGAAGGAATTCTAAATATGCTAAAATAACATCTGTGATTCGCCTGACATCTCTATCCAGTTCTAACAACTTTCGCTCGTCTTTTTCAAGCTGATGGTCTGCAGGGGTAGGTAATTCTATAACATGAGCATGGACAGTTTCAAGGGTAATCTCCAAAGATTCTGTTCTCTTTGAAGGCAACTTCACTAAAGTCTGCTGTATATACCCTAACAAAGCCTTAAACTTCTCATCATCTTTAAACGTATCCATTTGTTCAAGAAGTGCAATGATAAGCTCTTTTGGGTTTCCACGATTTACAATGTAATTCATGCATCTCTCACATGCCTCGAAAAATATGGGCACATTTTTAGAATTCTCTTCTGTGAGACTTTTGGCCAATTCTCCAGCTAATTCATAAAATATTGAATCATCAGAAAGTTTTCTCTCCAAAATAAACATCTTCAAGCTTTTGGCATCCTTGTACTTGAGACTGTCCTTGATGTTCTCTAGAACTGACCCTGCCTCTAAATCTTCACCATACATGTCAAAATCTGTTGTAGCCATGGTTACAATTTGTTGCACAAATTCCTGAAAAACAAAAAGAGAAGTTTTGCTGGTATTCTTTAAATTTATAATTTACTTTTTTAACAGATATCATAAATAAAAATTTCTTTCACAAAACAAAACTATGTACCAATTCATGTAACTATGATAAAGAAATATTAACTTTTGAAAACTAGCCTATATGTACATGTATACAATCAATTCATTTCATCACACGGCTTTAAATTAAATGTAAATTAAATGTTATCCGATCCCATATCTTTAATCTAACCAATCAATGTTTAATTAATATACACCGACACCAGCATAACATTCTCTTTTTGTTTGAACATTTAAGATCATGTATATTACATGTACAATAGGCAAATGTGGCCTGGAAAAATATGAACATTGACAATTTTGTTTAAGGCCAAATAAAATAGTACATGTACATGTATGTGTGGTTCCAGTTACATCTAAAGAAAAGTTGGGGTAGGTTGGTTGGGATTTTTATTTTAATTTTATGCTTTTTTTAAACAATGTGTCTATATACATACTATAGAAGCAACAATCTGACTTTAACAGTGCTAAATCAAAAATGACAAAAATATCTTTATTGTAGACTATTGCTAACACTAAAAATTAGGATAGATAGGGTAACTGGAACCACATATATATTTTCATTTGGCCTAAATGTATTATTTATACATACATGACATATCATGCATATATTAAACACATACTTACTTCAAATTAATCTAATCATCATACATAACATTGATCATTTTAATTTATAATATATATGGACAACGGAAATATTTTATGATATTTCAGGTGCAACAATCATGTGACAGTAGAAAAAGTAAAAGATGAATCCAAAGTTATTGTAGCACCTGATCGAAAAAAAACTATCAAACTTCTCAATAAATTAGCCACATAGTTCCAAACATTTAACAAATACATTAAATACAAGTTTAATCCTAAGTAGATATATTATGTAATATAAAATGAAAGGTACCATGATTTCCTGAAGATTACAAGAACAAATCAATATCCCAAGGACAAATTGATTTGTCCCGAAAAATATTTTACATGGTGTTCTACTGCTTAAACTTGTATAATTATAAGGTTTAAGATGTTTTAGTTGTAAATACTCAACAAAAGTACAAGTTATCTTCAAGAATCAATTGGTACATGTATGTCTTGTATGCAAATTCCTGGTTGAAAACAATATGGCGGACATAATTACTCATATTAAAGGAATATCATTCGACTGTAAAGTGATTATAACTGTATGTTTATGTTTTAAAGAATTTATTCTTGCAGTACTTTTAATTCTTTTAATTTTTAAAGTACTGCAAGAATAATTACGTCCACCATATTGTTTTCATGTGCACATTTAATATCTTAAAATTATAAACTTTAATATTTTTTAAGTAATATCACACCATGTTTTTGGGACAAATGAATTTGTCCTTGGGATATTAGTTTTTTCGTTAAATCCTCCAGAAATCATGGTACCGTAAAATGACCAATACAAGTGTGATTTTTTGTGTGATTTTTTATGTGAAGTGTTTTATAATGGTTGTGAAATTGGAAATGTCATCATGCTATTGGAACCATTTTTTTTTTATTAATCTGTTAGCATTCTGTAACCTTACATGATTTATAAAATTAATGCAATTATGATAAATTTGAAATGACAGATTACGAGTTCTATACACTGGAATCACTTATATAACTTAGTTTGAACAGAGACATATAATTGTATTATATGTCTCTGGTTTGAATGACATTTTAATGATAAAGATGTATATTATCAGAAATTATAAAGAAAAAAGTAGGTCTTCTACACATGTCTGCTTTGTCATTTTGTAGCCTTGCATAATTATTTGGACTATGTCAACATACATGTATGTTCCTGTCTTCACTGAATCCACAATATCCGCAAATTCATGTCAATAATTTCTGTTTATATTTTTTTAATTTTCATTCCCGATGTGATAACATTTCAAAATAAATCTGGGTGCGGGTAACCGTATGAGTATGAAGGCAAATTTAACTATTTGTCGCCGCAATTGGTCAGACACTGCATACACTTTATCGTTATTTGTCTGCCATTACTGGATATCACACAGGGTCCCATAAAATTTGGACATCATAAAACAAAATATCTGACGCCACAATGGAAAAGTGATTGTTGTATGACGTCAAGTTTAAGCGGCAGGGTCAGCCGGGAATAGGGTTAAGGTGTATTGGCTTTGGAAAAAGCAAATTCTCAAATAACCACTTAACATGCTTATTGATACTGTAATAGATGTGCCTTGATGTGCCTAGGTTAATTCCCCTTAATTTGGACAGATTAATTATTTAGTATTTAAATGTTTATTTTAAGTTAAATTTGATTTAAACATAGTAAGATAAAAGTAAGGATTATTTATTTAACTGTTTCATTGTTTAACTTTTGATGCTTTTATCATGTTTTAAGAATATTCATTTATTTAACTTTTCTTCAGTACCTTTTATGTTAAAGTTCTCCTGATTAATGACAAGTTTAGGATATCATTTGATATTCAGTCGGAGTCGTCCTTGCACAGGCCTCCAAAAACTCGCCGGAACAATATTAGTACTAATCGAGTCTAGAGTTAGCCACCACTTCGGTGCAGTTCGCCAGGGTTAGTCACCCCTTTTGGTGCAATTTTACTACTTTAAAACACAACGCGAAGCAAATTTACCTTATTTTACTTAAAAGACTAACTCTGGGAACACTCTATTTTTCATTTTACATTTGAAATTACTTTATTTTTGAACTCCATTTAAGAAAGTTTTCTGACTCCTGTTTATATCCGACTTTGTTTAAATTCATGCAATTACTGTACATTTATGAATAAATTATAGTTTCATTTGATTCATTGTCTGTTGTTCAGCCATAATCTGATATCAGGTATCCCGAAGGTCGAGTAGGGACAAAGTACTGGCGCAAACTTTATCCATGAGTAGCTAATCACAAATTCGAATGAAGATAAAATTATACACTAAAAATATATTTTGATATGAACTGAAAAATCATGCCGGTTTTCTTGCGTAATAAATAATCTGAGTAATCATGGTGAATTATACGTCTGAAAAAGTACCGGCTGAAGATCTAGAGTGGCTAAAAAAATGGAGTGTCCATTTAAACCTTTAAATACATATACACTTACAGATTCTCTTAAAAAAGATACCAGATAAAGTTTTGCTGCATTTTGCACATGCCATTATATATATTTTTTTATTTATCAGGAGTGCTCTCCCTTTAGATATAAAACCCGATGGACTCGGAAAAGTTTTGTGATTTTTCCGTGTCCAATAATTTAGGGACAAGAAGCGACAAGAAGCGACAAGAAGAAAAAATAAGACTTTTGTCTTTTATTTCCGATGATTCGTTTTATAAAACTTGTAATTGTTGGTTGATTGGTGTTAAAACTTACTTTCAGCACTATTGTGATATTTCTTGGTGGTCAGTTCAGTTGATTGGACTGTCAGTTTTCCTACTGAAGGTCGCTGGTTTTCTCTACCATTGGTTGAGAGAATCAGCGACCTTCGGTAATGATTGAGCGAACCAGCGACCTGCAGTAGGCAAACTGACAAATGATTTGAGAAAACCAGAGACCTTCAGTAGGAAAACTGACAAATGATTGAGAGAACCAGCGACCTTCAGTAGGAAAACTGACAATCAGGCCTGATTCAAATTAAGATTGGAGTCGAGAGCACCTAGCTGCCACATGCAGAATTCAGAATGAAATTTAAAAAAAAGACAGGACAGGAGTTTTGAGTAAAAAAAAAAGAAAGGATGAGGAATTCTTATTTGGCAAAAAAGTCTGGATTACAATTTCCGTCAAAAAAGTCTGGATAAACTTAGAAAAATAGAAAAAAGTAAAATCACAAAAATACTGAACTTAGAGGAAAATCAATTTGGAAAGTCCATAATCACATGGCAATTTCAAATAACAAAACGCATCAAAAACGAATGGACAAGAACTGTCATATTCCTGACTTGGTACAGGCATTTTGATTCAAATGTAGAAAAAGGTTAATTAAACCAGGTTTTATAGCGCTAACTCTCTCACTTTGATGACAGTCTTATCAAATTCCGTTATATTTACATTGATGCGTTAACTAAACAGACACAATAAATAAATAGTCAAAATATGGGTACATCAGTCATCATCGTATAACAATTTTAAAAGGGACAATTTAACAGAACAGTACCAAAACTATTATACTATTAGTATAATATTTCCGACAAAATAGAGTGAAAAAATAAAAAGGCTAGACATAGATTATGACTAAAAATTAAAAATGCAGCACAATTTTTTTCTCCCTCCTAGCCCCTCCTCCTTAAAATAAAATGGTAGCTCCCTTAGGTAAAACAAATTTATGTTGAAAACCAGAGGTTGCTGCTGCCTGACAGTTTAAAGTGACTGTTTCCCAAAAAAGTCAATGTATCATTAAGGTATGTATAAACTGATAAAATTCCAGCTATTTCTTTAAATGCTGTTTCTTGATCATGAAGACAAAGATTGACAAAGTTTTTGGTATCTGTTAAAGTTTTTAAAAAGACAACTTAAACATTAAACAGAGTATCTCACTTTCTTAACATTACTCATGGGTGCGACAAAAACCATGTAGACCATCTGTCTGTCTGTCTGTCTGTCTGTCTGTCTGTCTGTCTGTCTGTCTGTCTGTCTGTCTGTCTGTCTGTCTGTCTGTCTGTCTGTCTGTCTGTCTGTCTGTCTGTCTGTCTGTCTGTCTGTCTGTCTGTCTGTCTGTCTGTCTGTCTGTCTGTCTGTCTGTCTGTCTGTCTGTCTGTCTGTCTGTCTGTCTGTCTGTCTGTCTGTCTGTCTGTCTGTCTGTCTGTCTGTCTGTCTGTCTGTCTGTCTGTCTGTCTGTCTGTCTGTCTGTCTGTCTGTCTGTCTGTCTGTCTGTCTGTCTGTAGACCATGTCTGTCTGTCATCACTGTCCTGTCTGTTTGTCAAGTCTCTCTGTTTGTTTGTCCAGCAAATCAGTTTTCCACATTTTTTTACTTCATGCTTGAATATATTTATGTGTTATTTGGTGTATTTTTTTCATGACATGTTACAGATCAAGTACCAATTTTATTCCGGTCTGATAATGTTGTGCAGAGTTATGGTCCTTGGACTTAAAGAATCCCTTAAATAATCAGTTTTCTCTACTATTTTTTGTAATGCTTGTAGTTATTGACTTGATATTTGTTATATATTGTTTACACCATGGCAGTTACAGATCAAGTAAGCATTTTAATCAGTAGGGGACTATGTATAACCATGCATAGACAACTTTCCAGTTCGATAGATTTCGGTCAAAAACTCTGGTTTTAGTGAACATCATTTGTGCGTTTAGGGGCATTCTCACTTCCGTTCCAATGTTGAGCTTGTGGTTTGAAAACTATAATATGCTATATTACACAAATTATCTGGCAAATTAAATTCTCATAATTGACAATCAACACTACTGTGATAAGGGAACTGTGATTAAGTACTTACAAAAGCAAACTTTAATTCTAGTTTATCCTGCAAAATGATGATCACTCAGATGCTTCATGAGCCTTAATAGTGCAAGGATACAGGCGATCTCCTCTATCTGGTAAATGATGTCATAAAGCAGTGCATAATTGACAAGTTTTTTCCAGTGACGGATGAACTTGAAAGTGGTCTATACTGTCAGAATAATTGTTTAATTTTGGTTAATTTGTAGTTTTTGTTTTATGACCTTCATTTTTTACTGTACTAGTACACATTTTTGTTAAGAGGCCATTTGAAGCCTGCCTTCTGGTGTGGGATTTTCTTGCTGTGTTGAATATCCATTTGTGGCCATTGGCAGTTTTCTGCTCATCAGTCAGTTTTGTGTCTCTTTGACACATTCCCAGTTTCCATTCTCAATTTTATAAAATAACATTGACATTTTTAGTAAATATGTATATGTGGAACCTGTATAATACAAAGCAAGTGCCATGTTTTTTACCCAATATGATAGAAAGACACATGATTTCTTTAGGGTAATCCTAACTATGGTCAGTGGGGCAAAAATTATAATGCTGTCAAGTGATAACATAGAAACACAATGTAAGGTTTTTATTTTTTATATTCAAAATACAGTACATATATTATCTTGGAAAATAAAACAATAAATTGAATTGTCTATTATCATGGTATACCATGGCAATAAGTAAGAACGAAAAGACTAGTAAAGAATTGAAACATACTCATCTGTGCTGAATTTCATATACAAATATTTTGGAAGACGAAAAAAAAAACAATGACAGAAACTCATTACTCTGAATGGATTTCTGACTATAATTATAAGTAAAGGACGGATATTTTATATGGAAGCAAACACATCAAAATAAAACGGTAGCAGATAATGGAAGACATCCTATAAATAATATACTTTTCTGACAAACAACATATTTTTCGACAATTTATAATGACTGAAATTGACAAAATTAAATCAAATTAAAGCGTTTTAAATAAGTTTATAATGACTTAAATTGATAAATTTAAACTAAATAACAAGTCATCTAAAATCATAGAGGATAAGTATTGCCTTTTTGGACTCAACATCATAATACATTGGTAATATTAAAATAGTTCAAGACTGTTGAACATGTAGAGTACATATACATGTACAATAAAAATAATAAATTTCCAGCTTATACAAGCCTATCATACAAAAAAAATTATGGTCTATCATCATTGACAAGGTTTTTGTTTTGTTCCAATTATGGATCAATTCTTATTTTGTTTATAAACATTAGCAAAGGCTATGACTGTACGGTCAGTTTTTTTAAAAGTCTGATCTTCAGACTCTATGTGTTACATACCAGTGTAAGGCTTAAACATTGAAGGTTTACATTTTGACAGAGCATATAAAGTACTGTAAATTCAGAAATAATTGTGTGCCTTTATTATTGCGATTTTGTCATTTTAGAATAAAATTCATTTTTTTTGGCGCTATTGAGAAAAATCCTGTTTAATTCATAAAAAAAAAATCAAAAAAGTTTAAATTATTGAGATGATAACCCTGTCACATTTTTCGCAAGAATTAAAACATTGCAACCATTTCTGAATTTACAGTAAGAATATAATATGAATGAATGTCAAATGAGAGGAGATGAAATTTATGATAATCTTATAATGGTTGATTTAAAGTAATTTAAATTGGGGCCACAATTAAAAATATTTTGGTTTGCCCAAACCCTACCCAAGGTTGAGACAGTGGGTAGGTAGGTAGGCGTTTTCTTTTTTTTTCAAAAAAAGAAATTGAAGCATCAGGCGTTTATTAGTCTTCATGCCTATCTGATTAAAAAAAAAACTTCTTCAAATCAGGACAATAAAAGAATTTGAGTAGGCAGCTTTTTCCTGGGTAGGTAGGGTTTGTGCAAACAAACCTATTCTTTTTTATGGCCTGGGTAAAAAGCATTACCAATACAGTGCATCTCCTTACTAACTGTTTTCCTTTCTTTTCTCAACATTAACACTATAACATTTTCTAAACTATTTAAATAATATGACTATTTATTCATGTACTGACTAGATTATATACATATGTAACTAGCACCTATGAAAATTAATGTTAACATTATAATTTTAGCAAGTTCTTTATGAGAAGATTTTATGATGGAACTTTTTAATGAAAGTTTTTTTTTTACTAATTATATGTAACGAGTACAGTATAAGCAGGGGAAAATATAAACTCCATTCTAAACAAATGGATCCCTAGGTAACAATTTTGGTCCCATGTGAAGAGTAGAAGTTGATTTGATTGAACTTCTTCACCTTTTAAAAATTTTCTCTGTGAATAAGAACAGAAAAGCTATAAATAAGATGTGTATAATGAAGCATATAAAAGCTATCTTCCAATACATGTACATATAATATCACTAATATTGAACTTTGTAGACAACTAAATGAGGTGCCCAACAAAAACTGGAGCTGAGTATTACCAATATAAATTAAAATATATTGCAGTGCAACAGCAGGCATTCAAATTTGCAGTAGTGAAAAGGTCCGGGACCATTTGAATTTAAAAGAAAAAGACCAGAATAAATCATCAGTGTAAAGAATGACCAGTCCTTAAAAATTTGTATTAATTCAAAAATAAAAGTCCTCTCCCAGAATAGATAGGTCATGGACTTCAAAACCACACTTATTTAAACCACTACATTGAGTTATATATAATATATATGTCTATGGTAAACTACACTAAAAAGATGTGACTAGATAAAAAGAGAATCATATAACAATATATAATTTATATAATTTTTCTAAATCAAGACTACACCCTTGATAAAGGTCACTAGTTATACTAATGCCACCACAATAAAAGCACCAAGCACTGAACTTTTAAAAATGTGGTTTGTTATGATTATTGATGTTTTTCAAACAACAAATGGAAAGATTTCAGTAGAAAAAAAATTATGAAAAAAAACCCCAACTAAATATGGTTCGGTATTGCAACAAAATTATATTAGCATAATATGAAGTTAATGTAACAAAAAAAACCTTTTCAAATGTACATTATGAAAGTAATGGTCAATAATGGTCCGAGAACACAATTATTTCGTAGTGCATTTCTTTTAGAACATAAATGAAAATAAAAAAAATCCCACCTGCGCTTTCTCAAAGAAACTTTTATAGTGTGTTGTACTACTTTTGGGACAAATTATATCAAAATTATAGAAAACTTCATAGGCTCAAACTCAAAATATGGACAATTCTATGTTTAGGGCGTCTTGAAATCTTTTGACAGCTTCCGAAGTGCTAATTTTTAACCTTTTTCAGCTGGACCAAATCACTACTTTCCTTTTAAATTCTGGACCCAAATTTTTTTACAGTGTAATTTCACCCCCCTACTTGCAATTTGAGGCATTAAACATGGAGAAATAAATTTGGAAGGGGTATAAAAATTAATGGCAAGTAACCCACTGTCAATGCTAGGGACTATATTCGTGAACAACGAAAATCAAGGGACGACAATTGTGGTCTCGGACCTAATGAAGTCATGGAGAGATGGGCCAAAATCAAAATTAAATATCATTCTCTTATGAATAATGACAGTCATGAATATACAGTCATGAATCTATAGTATAGTCAATAAGATATCTCCTGAATATTTCAATATTGCACATCATTTTAAATCGTTCCTAACATCAGCACATATAAATGAATCTGTCTAACATGCCAATTAGTCACCTTCTCATCATGATTGGTCCCTCATCAGATGAATATTATGTGGTCATGGAAACTGACAATGGTGTCACAATTCATCTTTTTTCTCCTTTGTCTAAAATTAAAAAAAACAGAATTCAAATAAGCCATTTAGTTGGTTTTAATGTATACATGCAATGAGGACAATAACAAAATAAAACTGTCAACTAAAATAGTTGTCTTGGTATTGTAAAAGAGTTGTCATGTGTTGGTGTGGTACAATGGTGTTCTTTCTGGTCTTTAATATAGATTAGAACATAAGTTTTCCTGTTTTTAACAGTTTGACACTAGTCATTTTGGTACCCTAAATAGCTTGCTGTTTAGTGTGAGCAGAGGCACAGTGTTGAAATCCATTTAACCTACAATTGTTAACTTTTTATCATTTTGACTTGGATGGAGAGTTGTAAGATTTGCACTCATACCCTATCTTCTTATTTAAACTCCATTTATAAACATCTTATTAGAACTTTACAATATCAGCATTATTTGATCAGACAATATTAACCCTAACTTGTTACCTTTGACTTTGTTGACCTTTTACAGTCACATTTTGCATCATTGTCTGTAGGCTGTTCCACTAACTCCCAGCTAGAATTGGGTAATTTGGGTTTGTATTTTAATAATTTTGAAAATTTCTGTAAAAAAAAATATCAGGTATTAATATGAACAAAAAATATATAATTCTATCTATCTTAGTAAAACTATTTAGGCCAGACTTTTTATTTTATCTGTTTAACAAGAAAATTTGTAAAAAATTAGGGTCGAGGGGACGAAATAAAAAAAATAATAAAAGTGCAAAATTGGTCCAGTCGACACTAAAAATAAAAATAAAACCATTATAAGTGACTTTTTTTTTTTTTTTTTTTTTAATTTATCAAAATACAAGAACAGTGAAATGAGAACAGACCTGCATATTAACCCAGAGAAATATAAATACATATAGTTTATATATATGTCTCTGGTTAACCCTTCTATTAATATAAACTTAAAAACTATGTTTTGATTCTGTATTTCCACTAATATAGATCCATGGCACCACTCTAATATATCAACCACGCTGCATATACACTATATATGTATATACCAGTCACCCAGTCAGGAACCTCTTAGTGTATGCAGAGAGTCAGACATATGTGTATATATGTCTATGGTGTATTATAAATAGTCCTAGAATTAAGCAACTTTAACCTATAAATTGAAACAATGCTTATACATGGAAATATATACATTAATCAAGAAGATCTAACCAAAAGTATGTTAATGTGTGTGGAATGCGTAATTTTCCCTTTTGGGATCAATTTTTGTCTGTCAGCAGTGCCATTCATGCGTCTATAGTCATTATCGCAAGAATCAGGATTTCGATCATAGCGGGTTCGTTTCCGATGAAATCCCGATTCCGATCGGTAGTTCGAACGAAGAAAAATTAACAAAAATAAACGATGTTTGATACGCTATTTGGAAAGGAATATGACGTTTCTAATGCAATACATGGATGACAAGTTTACTTGAGGCTAATTTCATCAAGTTCTGATGAAGTAATAACTGATTTTGCCGAAAGTTAGAATGATTTGATGTACGCTCTCGTGTAACTTGACAAGTATGAAAAGCATGCCACCAGCTTAAAAATCTTTTAGAAGAAAATATATCGTTTATGCCTTGAATTTCTTTACTTTTAAATGAAAATTGCTGCTGCATTGACTTGGTAAAAATTAAATATTACCGATAACGAAATTGACTGAAAACGAGTATCGTGAACAACACATTTTATTTTTTTCTAAGGATTTTGTAACAGTCGGCGGGAAAAATAATAATAAAAGTAAGAAGCACTACTTTTATTTTTATTCTAAAATCAGGAAAGGTGGAGTCGGCGGATCTCGTTAAACAGATAATAAAAAAAGTCTGGCCTAACAATGAAACATACAAATGGATATCCTATTCCAAAATCAACAAGTTTTATTTCATAAAATTATTCATATATATACTTAACTTTTAACTTTCCCAAGACAATGAGAAACACATATCGGTAATAAGGAAATAAATATCAGAAAATTTATAGGCTTTAACCAGATGAACCTTTAGCATAGCTTTCTGAAAAGTGTATTAGCTAGCCACTTGATTTTCATTGCAGTGTTAATTAATCTCACTAATTATTCTTCATTTGAGGTGGGATTTGTTTTTGTCATAGAACTATATTTACAGTTTACATTTCTTTCGTCATGTTATTTTTTGCTTAACATAAATGTACATTTAGCTTCTTCATTTTACAAACAAAAATCACTCTCAGTTTATACCATTATACAAGAGGCTTTCAGAGTGACAGCAAACCCTATTTACATTTTTCAATATCACAAGAACCATAACTGCTGAACAGTGAAAGTGAAAACAGTCAATATCAAATTTGACCTCCATTTTGTCATCAGTAACAACATATTAAAATTTGAAAAGCTTTGGTTGAATGGTTCATGAGTAAATGCAACACCATGACTGGAAACACTGTTTTTCAATCTATCAAGAACCATAACTCCTGAACAGAAAAAGTGAAAATCACCATTATTGAACCAGGCCTCAATTTTGACATCAATAACAACAAATTTAAATTTGAAAAGCTTTGGTTGAACAGTTTAAATGCACGGACACGACTGGAAACACAATTATATAATCTTTAAAGAACCATAACTCCTGAACGGTATAATTCAAAATCATCATTATTGAACTTGACCTCCGTTTTGTTGTCAGTAACAACAGATTAAAAAATTTAAAGCTTTGGTAGAACGGTTTATGAGTATATGCAGGGACAACATTTGGTTGCACAATAGCCGTACATCCCCAAATCAATAACCAACATTTTTGTGACAAAAATCCAGTTAATAATGATTTAGGATCATCTTGTCAATGCACTTTAGGCTCAATGAGAATAGAAAACTATTACTAAGGTTCGTTACTTCTTATATAGATAAATATAGTGTGTCCAATGTTAACGTAATTGACCCCTTTTTAAACTATTTTAGAGGCAAAACTTCTACAAAAATGTCAAATTTAACATAGAATTAACTCAAAATATCATTAAGCTCAAGTTTATGTATAGATATAATTTTGTTATTCCAGAACAAAAAATATGTAAGAAAGAAAGCCACAAATCAGTTTTTTCTTTAAATTCACCAGTAAAAGTTTGAGTCAAAGGGTTAAATGGAAACACTGCAGATTTTTTTCAAAGTTTTGTACAAAGAAAAAGTACATCCTACTTTCTGAAAATAAAGTTTAAATCTGTAGTTTAAAAAAAAGAGTTGTCTCCACTTAGACTACAAATTTTTCAATAAGATAAATTGATAATTTATATCTTCTGATGATAAGGAGGCAAATTTACATCTATCTTCATGGTTTTATCTTAATAGACAATAGTAAACTTACATTGAAAACTTTTGCATGGTAGCAATATATATCTTTTGGTAACAAGTTTTCTCTCACAAATGATCTTGCATTGCTGACAATCTTTAAAACCTATAAAATTATAAAGTTAATTTAAAGTTTCTACTTAATCTGTTCTTCAATTATTACAGGGTAGGCAAATAATTAATATTATTCATATAATTAAGTAGTACTCTAAGATTACTAAAGCTGTTTCAACCTGAATCTCTTTGTCATATACATGTATACTTTTTTAAGTTTCTCAAATTATTGCAGTATTGAAGCAAAGGGGTTATCTGCCAGACATACAGGAACAATTAAAGAAGTGCAATTTTTTCTTCGAGACCCCAAATGTAAGCTAAATTATCATTATACACAAAAATTTATTTCATTATCTTACCTCACTTTCATGACTCTTTGCCCACTCTATCTGTTTGACTAAGTCACTTAGATCTTTTTTATATGGAATATAATGGACATATGGTTGAAGATCATGATAAAAATGTTCGTAGTATTCTGATTCATGTTTAAAGACGACAGCATCTCCAGCCAGTAGATACGGGAATCTGTAAGCTGCCACTGTACCATCCATATTAATTTGATATTTATACTGAAAAAAAGAACTTTGATATTAGAATCATTTAAAACTAAAATTTATAGTAAGTAATGAGAATTTAGTATTTTTTACCTATTAGCTTAAATAATTAATTCAATGAAAATTCTTCAGTGTCAACAGAAATGAGTTTAAAATTATTTTCTTAATTTTTGATGCACCCAAACAAATTTATCAAGGAATAAGACAAATTTCAAAGTTCCTACCTTAAAAAATAAAAACTTTTATAGAAATTTCAAGTAGTAAACTTGACAGGGCAAAGTTAAATGTAATTGCAAATATTCTAGACTATAGAAGACTGTTTTCCATGTAGATTTGTTGTGTCCTTAGGTTGCTGACTTATTAACATGTACCTTACTTTTTCATTAAAAACTATTACCATAAACATTAAGTACCGGTACCTCATACCTTAAAAAATTCAAAGAAAGAAATAGTTTTGACAAGTTCCCCATATTTTTCAGGATCTTTAGGGAAGAAAAACATGTGTGTTAATGCTGCATCAATGAGTTCAGGTCGTTCCCTTGACAACTCAACTAGGTCAAGTCTTTCTTGACGACTGTCTCTTCCTCTCCAGAATGCCTTAGATGTCTTGTTCTCCCACTGTGGTCCTGTATTACCTTGAACCGAGAAAACATCTAGAGAAACTCTGGAATAGTGAAATGAATAACTTTAGTTACAAGTTAAAACAATGTATAAGCTAGGATGTTACATATCAGACACATTTACCATAAGTTTTAGTCATTGTAAATAAAGAGAAGATATCAATTCAGTAAGAAAGATCAGTATACAAAGGACTGTCCAATACAAATAAGAAAAACAAAATTACATACAAACAGCAAATCTGCCAAAAAAGATAACACTGAACAATGTCAATGATTTAATTTTTGAATATATAAATCTTTTCTTATTATTCTTTCCTATTTTTCTGATATTTACAATTAATCTCAGATCTTTTTGGATATATATTTGGTTTCCTGAAAATTTGTGTTATGGTTTTGAATTGGATAGTCTCCCTTTATTAGAATAAGTTATAAAAGTAGTTTTTTTAATCAAATGCTAATTTTAGGTTTACTTCACTTTAAAAAAACCAAAAACAACTAGAATAAAAAGTAGCATCAGTGGCGGATCCAGAAATTTTCATAAGAGGGAGCCCGCTCCAGTCATGCTTCAGTGATTCCCTATATAATCAACCAAATTTTTTTTCTCAAAAAGGGGTCTGGGCCCCTTGAAAAACCCTGTAAATCCGCCCCTGAGCTTTAATGATTTAACTACTAAAGTATTTAACATCCATATGACTTAACAAGTTTTATGAATACATGCCAAGTCAATGTTTCTAACATATTGCATCCTTTTATATAAAAGAAAATCAAAGTGATATGAAATTCTCTTAAACTTGGTCAGAATTTGCTGCAGCCAGTTGCATAGCCAAACATCAGGCATATATAAGTTTTCATGAAGTTCTAACATGACAAATTATATTATGTTCTCATTGATTACTTTTTGAATAAAACATGAAATTTATCATATCCCTTAAACAGTAGCATATAATTACTGTGCAATCAATTTAATTTAATTGTTTTTCTTTTTCCCCATATATAAGTTTTTATAAAGTTCTACCAAGACCAATTACATTTAAATACTTATAAGGTACTTATTGATTACAATTTGAATGAAACATGAAATCTATACCTTTTAACATTAGCATAATAATGTGCAATCAATTTAAATTTAATTTTTTTTTTTTCAAATTATCAAATTTATAAGTTTTTAAAAAGTTCTACAATTTCAAATTACACTGAAAAATTATATAATGTACTTATTGATTAATATTTGAATGAGACATGAAATATATGATATCCATTTTAACATTTAATAGGAAATAAATCTGAAGATATTCAAGAAATTGTTTGCTCATTTAAATCATTAAAATCTATGTACATGTCACATATTTTTATAAGATTTTCTACACAGCTGTTGTATGTTAAACTTGAACTGAAAATTGAAAAAATATGCATTTATCAAATTAATATATTTTCTGAAAAAGTATTGAATAAATTCTTTAAAAAATAGATAGTACCTTAGAATAGAAAAATGGTAAAATCATGTTGTTAAAAGGCCAATACCAATGCAGAGATTCCATATATATTGATATGTAATTGAATGATACATAAGTTTTTTTTAACTTACCGGTATGTATAAATATAAAATAGTTATAGGGTACATAAATTGCAATAAAGTTATGCTTATTTAATGGTATTAAATTGTATTTTTCCCACCTAGAACACCTGGCCTTGACTGCATACACTTCAAAGGCAAACAAGTTCTTTAATACTCCTTGTCATCTAAATATCAATTTTCCTTTTCAAAATTTAAGACATTTTGAATTAATATTTATAACAGTATTTTTTGGAAGTCAAATGAGTATATATGTGCCTTAATACAATTTTAACCCACTTGAATGCCAGTTTTGAGGTGTGCAGTTTAAAAGATAAAGAATTTCAAAATTCAAGTCAACACATCTCATTGGGGATATTCCCCAATAAATGAGGATAGTTGTTAAACTTTTGACTTGTTGATGTGTTACATATTTGTTTTTCTTTAATTTTCTGTACATATATTAGACTGTTAGTTTCCTCATGTGAATTGTTTTACATTTGTCATTTCAAGGCCTTTTATAGCTGACTGTGCGGTATGGGCTTTTCTCATTGTTGAAGGCTGTACAGTGACCTATAGTTGTTAATTTCTTTGCATTTGGTCTCTTGTGTAGAGTTGTCTCATTGTAATCATACACATCTTCTTTTTTATATTTAAACCTACCTTGACATCATTTCAATAGTGGCCTCTGTGATGTCGTAAGTGGGCATAACAATATCTCTGGTGAGATCTGACCCACACCATGAGAATATTGGCAGTGGGTTATCTTTCTTGTCTTTCTTCTCTAACGGCCAATCTCCTAGGTTCACAAAGAATTCAACATCTGGTAACATAACCTGAAACATAAATTGATTTGTTTGAATTTCTTGTATGTTGAGGCATCACACTTATGTTAGTTTTTTAGGCACAGCTTGGTTGACATCTAGCAATGACTTTTCATGGAATTGGTGATGAGGGACTAGTTAGAACTCACAGTTAGGAAAGAGTTTCCGTTTCAGCAACAGCAGCCTAATTTATTTTATTTTGATCATTCTTGCATGTCACGAAATAATACAACATATCTTGTCTTTCCATTTACATTAAAAAACAAGTGTCAGAGATAAATTAATACCTCAAAACATATAAATAAAATAAAATAGTTCCTGCACTTTTATTGACTAAAATAGAAGTTTTTACATTTTATATAAACACCTAAACCCCAACTTTACATTTTTGGTGGAACAGAAGAATAGACCAATCAACAAGTGGACAGAAGCACAAACTGGAAATCATACTGCCGCCTACCATTGTAGAAAGGGTATAAAATCTTAGGTTATAATCAAAGGCAACCATAAATTAACTTACCTTACGAGTCAAGGATAATAAAACAGAATCACTAAACATCTTGAATCCAACATGTTCTCCATATGTCTTCCTGTAAATCTGTTCAAAAGAAGACTTTAAACGTTAAAATATCAAAGCTAACAATATTTTACACAAACAAATCAAAATATTTTTTTTTTATAGGAATGGGAGATGCAAAATGATAACGATGAGTTAAAGTAGATAGGTCAATTCGGTATTGAAGGCAGTCAAGAAATACAGTTATTAAGATGTTATTTAAAGAAATTGAGAAATAGAAGGATTGACGAGACTTATTTTAATGCATAGCCTAAGAAAATTCACTTTCATTGTATATGATGAAATCTCAATATGACAAAATATGACGTATTAAAACTCATATCTAATATCAGTAATAATTAAACTAAAGGCTCTCAAGAGCCTGTGTCGCTCACCTTGGTCTATGTGCATATTAAACAATGGACACATAAATTCATGACAAAATTGTGTTTTGGTGATCATGATGTGTTTGAAGATCTTACTTTACTGGACATTCTTCTTGCTACAATTATCTCTATCTATAATGAACTTGGCCCAGTAATTACAGTGGAAAATATATTCTAAAAATTCCCTTAAGGAGTTAATGCCCTTTATAGTCAATTTTTAATAATTTTGTAAATTTTGTAAATTTATGTAAATTTTAACAAAATATTTTCCTCTTTTACTAATGGGCCAAGTTCATTATAAATTGAGCTAATTGTAAGAAGCAAGAATGTTCAGTTAAGTAGGATGTACAAACACATCACCATCACCAAAACACAAATTTGTTATGAATCCATCTGTGTCTTTGTTTAATATGCACATAGACCAAGTTCAAGGTGAGCTACACAGGCTCTTAAGAGTCTCTAGTTAAAACTAGATACCCCAATGATGATTGTGGCCAAGTTTGGTTTAATTTGGCCCAGTAGTTTCAGAGGAGAAGATTTTTGTAAAAGTTAACGACGACGGACGCAAAGTGATGGGAAAAGCTCACTTGGCCCTTCGGGCCAGGTGAGCTAAAAAGAGAAGAAAAACATTAGTTTTATTTCTAAATATCCTCTTTCATATGCACATGATTTCTATTTATAAGTGAAATATTGAAGAAATTTGTCAAGCATGCATATGAATGAGTATATATCATGTCAATTAATACCAAATACACATGAATTGTTTATCAAAACATGATAAACATTTCACCTGGATTTAAGTAAACATGTACTTCAAAGGTAATAAAGATAATATAAACAATAATTTCATTTTTAATCACATATGCTGTATCTCAATTAAAAGGTCTGAAAACAACATATCTACAGGGCCTAGATATACAAAATGATGTGTATGATGTATGGGCTGATAAACCATTTGTAAGTAAACAGGAAAAGTGAAAAATTTGTTTGCTTTTAGGCTTTCTGTATCAGCATGTGTTTCTAAGATTGTATGACTATCCTACATAGTTGGAATGAAATCACCTCATTGATAATATATGAACATTGTTCTAACATGTTAGAGCTATAGGACTAAACTTGTAGAATACCACTAAAAAATGTTTTTTTGTTTGTTTGTTCAAGGAATTATTTTCAATATTAAAATCTTTTGAGATAGCATATAATTTTCTTAATGAAGATGGATTTTTCCATCTGAAAATCATGCTAAATTTGTCTAAGAAGTTACTACTGTTAACACTAGCCAGTCAACACTGAGGTTGTGAGTTTAAACCCCGCTCGTGCGGGTGCACTCAACTTTAATCCTCATTGACTAGGATTGTCAGTTTTCCTAGCGAAGGTCAGTGGTTTTCTCAGGCCACTCCGGCTTCCTCCACCAATAAAAACTGGCTGCCACGAAATAGCCTAAATGCAGTGCTTAAAAGTGGCATTAAAACACCAAAAATCAATAAATCAATGTTTTTCTTAAATTTGAAGATTTTAATAATTTTCCATGTATTTATGATAAGTTGGAGGAAAGGATACATTAGACAAGAAACCTTGTATTCTTACTTTTATCCATTATTCTGTATTGTTTCAGACTATAAATTCTCCTGAACACTGTTATAATGAAGAGAGATGAAACTGAAAGGTATTACTTTATTAATTATTCTGTAATGACTTAGAGAGTGCATCTCCCTGAATACAGTTTCCAGGTGGAAGGGAAGGGCAAGATGAGATGTACCACTGCATTCTGTACTGTCATATAGTGACTAAAAGTGTAAATATCTATGAATTATATTGTCTAATGAAAGGGGAGTAGAAAATATGAGACACCGACCAATTTATTACTAACTGTTTTGAAGTGACTATGAGTGCACATCCCCCTGGGGAAGGGGAGGGGAATGATACACATCATGTTATTTTTGTACAAACCTTATTATTAATGATTCTGTAGTGACTAAGACTGTGCATTCCCCTGTTACTGAACCTAGATACAGCTTCGGCTGCAACCTTTTCTAAATCAACATTGTCAAATATGGACAGGTCCTCGTCTATCTGATGGTAGGTTTCTGGACAACCCATCACTTCAAACCACTTATCAATTCTATTGACTGGACAGTTACATTTCTCATGATATACCATACCTAGAAATGAAAAGTCATTTTTTTTTTTAATTTAATTTGGTATTTAGTTTAATCTGTTAAAATAAAATAGAAAACAAATTGGTATTTTAAAAATAATCAGTATAATTTTTAAGTTTTCATTTGTGTTGGTTGAGAGACGGATCAATTGTTATTTTTTGACATTGGTGAAATACTCTACTAATCCAATCAAGCTTTCCATTGTGAGTAAAAGATCAACATTAACTTGCATTCAACATGATCAATAAAAAAAAACAATTTTGAATAAAAATAAAGCAGTATTTGTTTTATATGTTTTATGGATATAGGTCAAAGAAGGAGAGACTTTCATCTTGGTGTCATGCCCTGCAGGTACAAGGCCATCTGTTTATATTCGTCACTCATTTGTTTTTTCATTGAAAAACAGAAATGATATACTGCAATTGCCTAAAGTTAAATTGCATGTAAACAAATATTAAAATAGTTGCATAACACATTTGTTTTATACATAAAAAGCAATTCAAGTAACTTAATTTTTGCTCCAGTAATTATTGCCTGAAAAAAATTGCATATTTTAGCTGTATTCATGATTTACTTGGAAACATATGCACTTCTTTCTTTAATATATGTATTTTGAATAAAAAAAAACAGTTGCCTATCAGATAACTATTTTCAATCTTGCAAAGAATAAAATAAACAACTAAATTTGTTAATGAAAATGAAAAGTAATAATAAATTATTTCAAGTGTATTGCTTTATGTTTTTATGGCTATCCTTTGAATTAAAAATTAACATAATTGGTGTTACTTTATTCATAAAAAAATACAAATTTGTTTCTATGACTATCAAATATCAACAAAAAAGATTCAAAATTTAAATAAATTTCTATTTCTTGATTTTAATACTTTTTTTAAAACGGAAATTAAAATATGTTATGGAAACAGGTCACTGTTATAATACATGTTTGATGATCAGTGACAAGTTTAATGTAGCATGCAAAATGTACTGTGATCATGATTTGAAAAATTTATCAAAGAAGGCCAGCTATAAACTATAAAGATTTTTAACATAAAATTGATATATAAATAAATAGTGAAAAAAAAAAGATTGGGGTTGCTTATAATATTCATTAACAAACATTAAAAGTCCTGCAGTTGATCTTTGTATGCAATATTCATATCACATTATAAAACATTTTATATGTTTATAAACATTCTTGCCAGAGGTCAATCTTCTTTTGATCTTATCAACAGTCCTGCATAAAAATTCAGAGATTAAAAGAATTAAAATTTGCTCAGGAGGAACTTATATGTTTACACGTCATCTATGGTACATTCCCTGGACAAAGTTTATGGTACATTCCCTGGACAAAGTTTATGGTACATTCCCTGGACAAAGCTTATGGTACATTCCCTGGACAAAGTTTATGGTACATTCCCTGGACAAAGTTTATGGTACATTCCCTGGACAAAGCTTATGGTACATTCCCTGGACAAAGTTTATGGTACATTCCCTGGACAAAGCTTATGGTACATTCCCTGGACAAAGTTTATGGTACATTCCCTGGACAAAGTTTATGGTACATTCCCTGGACAAAGCTTATGGTACATTCCCTGGACAAAGCTTATGGTACATTCCCTGGACAAAGCTTTTGGTACATTCCCTGAACAACTCTTTTGTTATATTCCCTGGACAAAACTTATGGTACATTCCCTGGACCAAGCTTTAGGTACATTCCCGTGACAAAGCTTATGGTACATTCCCTTGACAAAACTTTTACCAATTATCAATATTGAACACGACTCTATGATTTCACCTACTTATCATTTAAGGAGGAACCAAAATTACCTGAAGTGAACCACCAACCTTCAGCAGAAAAAAAATAGTAACCATAGTCAATTAAGATCGAAGTTGAATGCACAACCTCAGTGTTCTCAGGCTGAAAATGAACTTCTTAGACCACTTAGCCACACAAGCTCCAATATTGATTTTAAAACAATGCTTCAGTCGAAAAAAAAAATAGTACATGTAATTGTACATGGTTGTTCTTTTAAATATCAATATAATATCTAATCAAAGAATCAAATAGAGATTCTGATCTTTAATCGTGACCAAAAAACACATTAAATAGTTCACAAACAAGCGCATCTCAAGAGCTAATGAAACACAGTGAATGAACAGGCTCACATATCCCACCCTCCATATATCAATATACACTGTACAAGTCTCTCTATAAAAAAATGGTCCCTCATTCCAGATTTTAATGATTATCAAACTTATATGAGTGTTTGACAAGTGTGAAAGATGGAACTTTTCTTCAAATTTAAAAAATAAATTGAGCCAAACTAAGAATTTGTTGGTCTTTTACACAAAACTGTTATACTGTGTTCTGTCTTTGGTAATATCTATATGACTACGTTATAACAAACCTGAGAGTTTATAAGGTGATTTGGCCACATTTTGTTCCTTGTACTTGACATTAATGATGATATCGGAGTAAGACTCGTACATCCTGTAACGTACAATGTAGCTGCCATCCTGGGGATCCAGTAACTGTACCCACACACGAGCACGGTTTCCATTGGCTTGAGTTACTGTCACATCAAATGCTTTATCTCCAAGGGACCTTGTAATACTGTAGCAGAAAAAAAATCATTAAAGCAAAATTTGAATATAATCCTCAGTTGGATAATTATACCTTGCAAATCAAATTTAACTCACTCAGTTTAACTGTCACCAAAAAAAACATCCTATTATAATTAGACAATTTTCACCAGATCTAATTCAATTGAAAATTGAAATTGTATAATTATACGTAAATGTATATCTAGTTTTATAGTTGTAACATATAAATGAGAACTAAATCAGGACATAACCTCAAAACTTTTTAGTCTAAAAACAACAGTGAGTTCAGGTTATTTTCTTTCTTACCAAAAGAGTTATGTCTTAATTGTAAGACTTTATTATGAAAAAAAAAAAAATTATTTGAGAAAAAATATACTCAAGATAGTAAATCTCTGTTATTGAAAAGGCTGTCTTGAAATGAATTGCTAAATCATGGACAATATCCTCTCTTAAATCCAATATTAGTTTTGGTATGGTTATAAACAATGATTATAAATAATCATAGGCCTAATAGGTTCATGAACAATGATGTATACAACCTTTCTATGTAAAAGTCACATCAATTTGAAATGACAGTAAATAGACATTGATTATACTTTCGCCATCCAATTGCCACTACTGCAAGTTTGTTAAATATAACTACATGTAGTACTTAAATGGCTAACTATATCTTGTATAATACTGAACATTAGTTTAAATATACTTTATTTACTCAATAGATGATTCACAAGTAAAACATACTTAAGACGTCTTCTGTCAACAAATATTTGTTCCACCTTAGTATCAAAAATTAATCCCCGGAATTTTTTGTTATAAACAATGACATAATATTAGTTCCTGTTGAAACAAAACATTCAGTCTGTGCCAAAAACTATTTGAAGTACTAGCCCTATGGGCTAGTAAAAAAAAAATTACTAGCCCGAATTTATATGTACTGGACTGAATAAAATCTGTGTCACCGGTGAGGATCACGAAGTGATCTGAACCAGTTAGGGGGGTTTGGGGGCCTGCCCCACCAAGAAAATTTTGGAATATTAGATGTAAAATCCTGCATTCTGAGGTTACAATTTTGTATCTGGAAGTGTATATAACTTTTCAAAAATATAGAGTTTTTTCTCCATGTAATATAAAAAATTCTACTTTCCTTAAAAAAAACCTTCTCAAAACTGTTGACAAGACTGTTTAAGACTCTTTTCTTTGAATTTAAGACATACATGTAAAATAAATGTATACATGTAGATATAAACCCCTTGCCATCACATTTTATTTAAATTAATTTCTCGTTCAAATTTGACTTTTGAAGTTAAAGAGATCATCCTTTCTGATGCAGTCCAAGAAAAGAAGAAAATCAATCAGTTAAAATTTTATTCTTCATAATTTTTCATATTATTTTTCAATTTGCTGAACAATTCCTGTTCAAATACAAATACAGATACAAATTTGCCTCCTTTTCCCTGCTCCTTACAGTAGATACAAAACATAACTAGATGATCCTAGATTCTCGTACTGGAGCCAGGGTCAGGGACGACCGTCCGTCCAATGAGTTTTAAATTCTCAGACCCGTTTATCCTCGTATTTTTTTTTTAGCCTCCGTAACTTGGTCGACTTGCGAGACGGCCTTTTTGGTGCCTTTCATGGTCTCGCAATTTCCGATAGTGAAGCCATGTATATTAAACGATGTTTGTGACCAAAATTTAGTGTACTATTTCGAAATGAAAACAAAACTGGTTCCACTTTTTCATAAAATTAACAGTAACCAGTCACTAAAGTCGTACTAATAACTAATCGTCTAAAATACACAAGCGGGCATTTACGAAATAATATCTTCCGACGCAAAAATGTTCAATGTTTTTTTAATTTACTGTTATGATTATATTTTATTCAGTCTATGCAACATAAATCAATCAATAATTACCAAAATTTGACATTTTCAAAACACGTGGTACTGACCGTTTTCGTGCTTTTTTTTATTTTGAACAATCGGTTATTAGGAAGACCGTCAAAACTGGTTTACGGAATTTTTGCAAGGAAGAGAGTATCAGTTTATTAATATCGATGGCGTTGAGTGACACTGTGCGTTAACTTACGGTAACGATTAAAAAAGTGCACACAGATATGCACTAGACCGGTCGGACTATCTGCAGCGTACGTTAACTAGTCCGAGTTTATTTAAACTAGACACGGGCTTTGGGCTACCGCTTAACGTCGCAGACTGAACATTCTATATCCTTTATTCAGAGAGGAACAAATTTTGTAATAATCGTTCTAGTGGTAAACTAATACTAGGCCAGCCACCCTTTACATACATGTATTCCTTGTTTGATGTTGCCGAACTATGCCTTGTAGGGTTGGGTAGGTGGGGATTTTTTTTAATTGATTTTTTGCAAACAATATTAGTTACATGTTTAAGACAAGATAACAACATACATGTATTAAAGAGAAGGGTAAAATCTTTGAAATTAAATTTAATGGATAGGCTGTTTTTTTTTATATTTTTAGGCAGATAGGCAGGCAACATTTAACAATTTAAATTTTATGTTTTGACTTGTAAAGGGAATTCCATATCATGACACTCCAAAATAAAAGATGAAAATATAACAATCTGATCATTCATATAAAGAAAACAATTTGTTAAATATCATATGATCTTTCACCAAGAAGAAAGCAAGTATAGATGATATTTGGGATGACATCCGTTATTATTCAAATGAACAGGATCAGAACTATTATATCAATCCTCAATAATGCAGGGTGTTTCTGAAAACCTATTATATATAAATATACAATAAGAGGAATGATGCATCACGTTTTTTACAAAATATTTATCCAAAGTTGATAGGATGTGTCTGAATTATTTTAGGTTTATGTTTGGGATGAGTGAAGGTTATTAAAGTTCCATTGAATGAAGGGTGTGTCTAGAAATCGTCATCCGTAACTAATGACAAATGATCAGGATTCAATAACATGAATAAAGCCTCATTATATACGTGTACAGCTTATCTAGCTAATATTAAAGCATATATTTTATATTAGGCATGCTAGGTATAGAAAGATTTAAGTATCTTAGCAAATTGATAGTATTGGAAGTGTTATTGCCTTTTAAATGGCCAGCTAAATACTACTACTCCTGAACTTTAAATTGAACTTGTACTAATAATTGGAATGACATTATGGACTTCAAGTTGTTTGAAATTCTGATTTTTTTTTGGGGGGGGGGGGGTATTAAAATTAGCTTAAATATTGGGAACTGAATCTCAACTTTAAGAACACCCATTGACAATAAATAATGTAACAAGTCCAGCTTTAAATCAATGGAAAATAAAAAAAATATCGTGAATCCCAAAAGGACACTTCTTTTTTCTCATCACACATGTACTTTTTCTTGATCCTAATAACTATCGTGGTTTGACCATAACTAGTTCAATAGGAAAATTGTTTAATTCTATTTTAAATTCCCGACTAGACAAATTTCTAGTCGAACACAAAATAATTGATGGCTGCCAAATTGGCTTCACAAAAAAAGCTAGGACCTCTGACCACATGTTTGTAATCAAGACAATTATTGATAAATATTGTAATAACCCTGGTGGTAGACTATATGCCTGCTTTGTTGACTTCAAAAAGGCCTTTGATACTGTTATTCACACTGGAATCAAATTGAAACTACTAGATATTGGGGTGGGATCTTCTTTTTACAACATCATCAAAAGCATGTATGAAGTAAGTAAATCATGTGTAAAGGTAAATGAAAACTTAACAAATTCCTTTTCAACGCACCTGGGGGTGAAACAAGGAGACAATCTGAGTCCAAACCTCTTCAAGATCTTTATTAATAATTTGACAAACTATTTAAAACACTCTGAAGACCCAGTTTCAATAAATGATCAAGATTTACACTGCCTTATGTATGCTGACGATATTGTTTTATTGTCAACATCTCCGAATGGTTTGCAAAAAAAATTGGACATTTTGCAAAATTACTGCAATGATTGGTGCTTAAGTGTGAATACAAACAAAACAAAGGTTCTTATATTCAACAAGGCAGGTAGATTGATTAACAAATATGATTTTATGCTAAATGGTGTAAAACTAGAGTGTGTTAAAACATATAAATATTTGGGTACACATTTTTGTGCATCTGGCTCCTTTACAGTAGCCCAGGATGAATTGTATAAAAAGGCTCTAAAAGCCTATTTTAAGTTATCTAAAGATTTTTTATCCTTGCATCCTTCAGTCAAAACAAGCATGCATGTTTTTGATCATACCATCAAACCCATCTTGCTATACAGCTGTGAGATATGGGGTGCCTTTAATCCTATGTCGTCTAAATATAGAAATGGAATTTTTTCATTTGACCATATTTATTCTAAATTACCTGCTGAAAAACTTCATACTAAATTCTGTAAATTTATTCTTGGAGCTCCAAAAAAAAGCACCAATTTTGCAGTATTAACTGAGTTGGGAAGACTACCAATATATTTTAACATGATTAAAGCAATGACTAAATACTATTACAGATTAGAAAAGTCAGACACTAACTTTCCATTGTTATATAATGCATTTATAGAATCAAAGAAATTGTATGAGTCAAAGAAACCATCATGGTATATGTCATCTGAAAAACTTCTTTCACTGATTAATAATTATCAAATATCCTCAGACATGGCTAAACCAATTGACAACAGAAAACTAAGAATTGCCATGTTAAAAGATTGGGAAAAGAATCTCAAAACTCACTCAGAAGGAAAACTTTGCACATATGTTACGTTTAAAGCAAATTTTGGTTGTGAAAAATATCTTGATATTGTTAAAAAATTTGAAGATAGACGGAGTCTAACAAGATTTCGCATATCTGCTCACCATTTACTTATAGAGAGAGGTAGATATAGTAATACTCCCCGACACAATAGAGTATGTAAGAGATGTTGTAGTAATGAGGTCGAAGATGAAACACATTTTCTTTTTAACTGTGATAGTTTATCAGATCAAAGGAAAGACATGATAACAATGATAAATAATTGCTGCAAGAATTTTCAATATCTTGACCCTAAACAAAAACTGATATGGTTAATGAATAATGAAGATGAGAATTTATTATCAGAATTATGCATGTTCATTAAGAAATATGAAAAGTTTTAATGGGATTTATTACCCTCTACTACTTGTAATTTGAACTTTATATTTTCTCCATAGTGAGTTCTAGAGCACCGTCCCTTGATGAATATTGTCCAGTAGCAA
Organism: Mytilus galloprovincialis; assembly: GCF_965363235.1. Classification (NCBI taxonomy): domain Eukaryota; kingdom Metazoa; phylum Mollusca; class Bivalvia; order Mytilida; family Mytilidae; genus Mytilus; species Mytilus galloprovincialis. Next base: position 70,642,706 of record NC_134843.1, read on the forward strand.
TGTTAACCCTTGCTATTGTGCATTAGTCATGAGGAGAATCACTATTGGAGTAATCTCATGTATCTGTAGCTAGTTCTGAAGGATCCCCCCTTGATGACCTTTGCATTGTTGTGATGAAGTCCCTCACTACTGTGCACTGGTCATGAGGAGAACTACTGCAGATTGAGATACTATATTCCCGGTTCTATTTTTGCTATTTTTTAGTTTCCGTATTTTAAAATAAACTTAATATCATATCCTTTTAATATTAAATCGGCCTCATTGCACTCAATGTCTCTTACTATAATTATATCCTACATTACTCATATTATCAATTTATTATTTGTGTATTACTTATTGTGTATTTCACTAATGTTTATATAATCATTGTATTATGATGTTTTTGTATCTTGCCTGACAAGGGCCCATGATTGGAAAATAAAATAATGTCTAATGTCTAATGTACTTCACTGTAAAATGAATCGTCATGATTTCAGTCATTTGTTGCTCCTCATGTCTTTTTTATAAACTATAATACTATTTTCAATTCATACTGCAAATACAGTTTTGTAATAATTATTTCATAATATATTTCAAAAATATTTTGGAGATGACTTCAATGCTTAAAAACATTTAACATGTTTAAATCAATTACATTGGTGGGTAATAGAAATTTTTGAATCAACGAAATTCAAACATTTAAATCAATTTTACTTAATTATTTTTTGTAATTTGTTCTGTAAACAGTTAATTCATTCTGTAATGCTATCATGTGCAAATATTTTAGACCATTTATTTTAGTGAATGGTCATTTAAAAATATTTTTCTTACAGTCTAGAAATAAAACTTTTAATACAGTATTTTTTGCCACCTAACAGGTCAATCTCTTTGATATTATCAATATCTAATGGTCATTTATAAATCAAATAACTTGTTTTTATGACCAATATTGCTTAAAGCTACTATCATGACTATATAACTCACTCATGCTTTATTTCTTGTCTTTTCTTATCATTTTATGAATTAATATCTTCAATTAACAAACATTTATAGACGCATGTAGATTGTGTGCATGTGTCAATAGTAGTATCATTATACATTGACATACAAAGAAACAGATAAAATAGTTCTTTGTGGAAGTTTTGTCAAGCCATTAAAAAATTAAAAATTGATGACAAAGAGCAGTATCAATCTGATCAACATGTAAACAAATGTTTGCAGTGAAACACATCATGTTCAAAATGTAATGCTTGATTACTTCACACAAGGACCAAATATAAAAACAAACCAATGCAGATATTTAATTTGAATTTGAATTAGATTATTGTCAACAGCATACTGAAACTAAATTATGTCCAAACTTGTTTCAACAAATTTTTACCTCAGTCATCCCAGTGGGCAAATTTGTTTAAAATTTTTTTTTTTTTTTTCTCAAATTTCATTTGCTGACTTCATCATCTTTTACAGGTTTTAGTATAGTATTGTTTCTTAAATGGTATGCATTTAACATTTTGGGGATGCATTGGTTAGTGATTAGTCCAGTCTCTTCTGTATAATTAAATTTCACTTTCTAGGTAGTCAATGATAGTGGAAGGAAATAGAAAATAGCACAAGTTTTTATTTCAAAGCAATTTTTCAGAGTCAAGCTATACATGTTGGGAAACTATAAATGGCAACTTTTTCTCATAATTTCTGAAAGTAATAGTAAAGTACATGTTTAATACATGTACATGTAGTATATCTGCCATCCTCTACATATAAACAGTTGAAAATATACTGTAAATTCAGAAATTATTGCGTGCATTTATTATTGCTATTTTGTCATTTTAGACCTGTTTAATTCAAAATGAGAGTTTAAATTCTTGCAATTACAACCCTGTCACATTATTCGCAATAATAAAAATATCGCAATAATTTCTGAATTTACAGTAGTGTATTTGTGTTTTTGTATAAGCAAGATTTGTTAACTTAAATAGAAGAATAAAACCAGAGACATGTATACTAAATTCTCAACTAAATTAATATGTCTTTGATAAAACTAGGAATGAAACATGCAGAAATCATTGCATTAAAAAGTTTGCCAAAATAATTAAAGGGGGAGGGGTCCATGCACAAAGTGCCTTTGAGCATGTTGAGTTTGTTTCAAGATTCCAAATTCAAATTGATGTCAAATAATGTAACTTTGGGGATGATTCTTGTAATGTGACAGCAGTTGTAAATTATGGGTGGATATAAATAAAAAATGTTCACAGTATATATTAATTGAAGAAAATAATGATCATACTACATTTGTACTAGAAATGAACAAATTACTCACTTAAGATTATTGATGTCCACTGGTTGTATATAAAAATATCTAACAGGTAATGTTATTTTTTTATCAAGCCCTGGTCCATATATGAAAGTTTTTTTGGTATCCACATTCTGCTCAAATGCAGACGATGCATTTACAAAATGATAATCAAAATGAATTAACCATATTAGGATTGACAACAGATAGTGAATTAGTTCGAATTTTGTCATAGCTTTCATTTACAATAGTATGCACAACATCCAGGCCTCAGTTAAATAACATCGTCTTTTCAAAGTTGCATCCACTTAACCAATCAAGCACCACGGGCACCTGCTAAGAAAAAAATCGTCTGGTCTTCCGGAAGTTCTATTTGTCAGACACACCCCCTTTTTGGACAAACAACAATGATTGTCAATTTGGGCATATTTTAGAGTCCAACTCTAAAGTAGATATCAATGATATCTAACGAATTTTAAAAATCAATGATTATGCACATTTTAAATTAACTTTACCTTAATCATATTGAACTTAATGATTTGTATACCAAATAACTCAGGTGAATCTTCGAATTGTAAGTTTGCGCACGCGCCTTATCTGCATTCTTCCTCTCGCAAGATACCGTCGAGGACGCCATTACCGTTTTCCCGAGATACAGACGGGATTTCAAGGTATTTTTTGAGAAAAAGCGCCAAAATAAGCAAACCCATGGGTGAGGGCTACTTTCACTTTACTGAACCAAAACAGTAACCAAAAGATGGGACGCTGTATGACATGGACATACTTTCAAGGTATACGACCTCGAGAAAATACAGACATTTCGCTTGAACATCACAATTTCAGTTTGCAGCCGAAACAAGCTGTCCAAGGCGAAAGTGAAAGTAGGGCGAACGGTGAATGTATATCTGCCTGTAATAATTGCTATGTATTGAAATAAAAAAAATATTTTTTAGGTTCATGAATGAAGATTAAAAACTGAATTTTAATCGAAGAAGTGAATACTAACTGAGGACATAAAATAAGTTTTGGGAGGGGTGGTTCTGTGGGTGCACCAACCAAATCCATGGCAATATTATCAGTTTATTGATAGTAGCTATTATCTGACAGAGGCCCTGAGAAGCAAAAAGTACATGTTAAATTATTAAGCTAAATGTATGCATTGCTAGATCCCAGTGGAGATTACTCTGACGTCCAATAGTCCGAGATTACTCTGACGTCCAATAGTCCGAGATTACTCTGACGTCCAATAGTCCGAGATTACTCTTGACGTCCAACAGCTGTTTTGCCAGACAAACTGGGGCTTTGGTCCCATTGCCCTAGCTTGTCTGGCAAAACAGCCAGTGGACAGTCAGAGTAATCTCAGACTATGCTAATCCATCAACAGACAACACAAACACAGCCACAGGCTTACAGTATCTGGTTTAGGATTTGTCTGACCGAAAAAGAAATATGATCAGATCACATGAATCCTTAGTATGCATGCTTTTTCAATGGAACAATGCATTCTTAATAGCTTGACAACCCATGAGACTAGGATATGACTTATTCTATATTATAAATATTTTTAAATCATATGATAAATCTTAATATTTCTGTCCGACCAAATGATATTTATGCCCCACGTTTGTTAAAAGAGGGGCATTATGTTTACTGGTCTATGTCTCCGTTCGTCTGTCCCGCTTCAGGTTAAAGTTTTTTTTCAAGTTAGTTTTTGATAAAGTTGAAAGTCCAGTCGATTTTAAACTTAGTTCACATGATCCTTATGATATGATCTTTGTAATATTAATGTCAAATTAGAGTTTTGACCCAGATTTCACAGTCCACTGAACATAGAAAATAAAAGTGTGAGCTGGGCATTCCTGTAGTACAAAATGTTTGGACACATTCTTTTTTCTCTAAAATGTTGTTGGTCAATCAGTTTGGGATACACTGCAGGTGTTGCTGCTACCATTACCTCAGAGCATCAATATCAAACATGGCCATTCTTTCAACTGGGAGGAGCAAATTCTCTAAAAAGGCCTGACGCATGCATCATGAACAGAGATGTTTCTTTATTGATAATTAAAGAAATCAGACATAAACGATTCATTTTGAAAGTTACCCTTCTCTTAATTTGTGAGAGAAGATTTTAGGCTAGGTTAATTAAAATAAATCAGTCAATCATGTCAGTAGTGAACTAATATTTCAAGTAGAAAGGTAATTAATTTCTCTTGAGCTTGAATTATATTCATTATTTCATGTTAATTTTATAAATGACATATATACATTGTAACTATTTTAGAGGCAGCTGTACCTCAAAGATGTCGGATACCAATAATGATGATGACATGAACTCTGATCAAAGTGGGCTAAATGTACAAACTCTTCCTATTAATACCTTGTCTGTACTTCCACAGAGTTTTAGTGATGATTCTGGTTTGATTATCAATGGTAGGTATACACAAAGTTCAGTCTTTATGAAAACATTCTATGATTATAATTATAAGCTGGGAAATCAGCCTAAAAAGTTCATAAAAATATTTAGGAAAATTCAATATCCTGACTGTCAGATTACATGTAAGGCCTGGAATTGTGGTTAATCATGAATAAAATTGAGAATGGAATTGGGAAATATGCCAAAGAGACAACAACCCAACCATAGAAAAAAACAACAGCAGAAGGTCACAAACAGTAGCGAGAAATTCCCGCACCCGGAGGCGTCCTTCAGCTGGCAAACCTATAAACTCCGTTTTGATGTGTTAACTTAGTCTACAGATTGAAGTATTTACATCTTCTACATTAGTTGCAAAGACCATTCCCATATTCGACAAATACAAAATGTATATGATGTTGCTATGTTATACTTTTTCAGATCCAAGTACAGATGAAGGTCCTCCAGCTAAACGTATAAAAACAGAGTCCCATGATCACCTTAGTCAAGATCAGTCCATTAAAGTAAGTACCTTGTCAAAGTATAGCAGGAAAACTGATTCTTCTACAAAAGGCAAGGTTGTCCTTAAAATTTTATCGAAGCATTTTGATTTAACATTTTTTTATTTTTAATGGTAAATATAAAAAAAGAATATAATGTTTCCATCTTTTAGATGGTTTTATGTAGCAAGGCACCAGGTGTACAATGTGTGATAAAATTGTCTAAGCACTTATATGTATAATAGGACGGTATAAGCACAGCATTAAAATTTGAAAACAATAGTATGAGAGATCTGACAGTTTTTATCAAATTTTATAGCCATAGTAAGAGAAATCCATTTATTAAATCAAATTTGCATTTCAAACTGAAGCTTAAAAAAAAAAAATGGGATTATTTTGAGTATAACATAATAAATAACACCATTACACACAGTTTAGAATATCTGGTAAATGTCAAATTTTCTTCTCAACAGATCTAATGACTTAAGATTTATACAATCAGATTTAGAAAATAATTTGCTTATACCTCAAAGCAGCCACAAGAACATCACATTTACTAGTTACTTTTTATTTCAGCAACTTCTGTTCACAATAAACAAGGCTATCTGCATGAGATTAGATGGTATAGAGAACAGTATAGAGATACTCAATGGTAGAACCAAATATTTAGAGGAACGTATGGATGAACTGGTTGACAATGTCAAGAATGTTAATGGAACCAGTACCAGTCAAATTTCTCCTAATCCATCCAAGAAAGGAGCAGGGTATTTATGTTCTATTAATAATAATGTACTCTGACACTGTTAATAATGGTTGTGGTTCATTGATTGGAGTTTGGTTTTGAAAAATATATCCAAGAAGTCACGGATTGATCTAGATAATGTTTTGTTTTTCTTGCCATAGTAGAGAGGATACATTATCTTTCAGTTTATGCATCTGTTAGCTAGTTAATCTGTCCTGTGTCAGATTAAAATTGTCTTTTTCCTCAATCAACCAATATTTGGTATCCACAAACAAAATACACCCACACTATGATGCATTATTAACAAGTTTTTGGTGTAGTTGTTAGTGCATAGGACTACTAACACAAGGGTTCATAGTTCCATCCCCGTTACGAGGAGAAAATTTCTGGGACTGTACTTTCGGCTCTCCCTTGACATCATTTGGGAGTAGTCTTGAAGAAACGATTATAGTCTGTCAGAAGGGGACGATAAATGGTTGACCCGTGTGAAGAGAGGGCCATATCTCTTGCATGTAAAAGACAACCTTGTAGATTTCGAAAAAGAATAGGCTTATGCCTCTACATACATGTAACAGCACTCTCATCAGCAAGTGAAAAGGAATTAATATTAGTTGCAATAATTTGTGTCCCAATACACTATAAATAAATATCTTTAAACTAACAAGTTTTAATATGTATAACGACATGTTTAATCTTATTTCAGGGCAGTTATTGTTGGTTTACCACAGAATGGAGGTCAAACAGGTACTGTTATAAAGTTCTATATTGGTTAGATAATTGAGGATCATTGTACAGGTCTTAGGTTTATTACATTTCAAATAAAGCAGACGGAAGATTAATTTTATCGGCTGACGCAGAAAAAAAGTAGCTGAAATTGCTGGCAAAATAATTGTGGTGTTTTACTGATAATTTAAACGCACCAGTTAACCTCTGACCATGCTTGGATTTCAATGTCATTATGATGTGACACTGCACTGATTTACTTTCTGTTTTGAAAATCTCTATAGACCTTCATGTGTTATTCAAAGCTTTAATGAGTAAAATCATGGTCCAGTGAATTTTATATGCCAAACTTGTAATAAGACTATTATGTCAGGGTGTTTTAATACAAAATTGGTATGTTACAATTGTGTTTTATCAACAAATTCTATGTATTGATTCAATAGGAGCTTTTTCATCAAAACATACATGGTAACCAAGGAAGTCACTTTGATAATGGGTAATCACCTAAATTTGCAACACTTAGATTTCCCTGATCAAAAGTATGTTGATTCCCGGCCATAGTTGAAATTTAGAAATGCCTTCCCAGAGTCTAATGTATATTTTTGGCACATTCCCAATTTTATTCAATTGAACAGATGTAAGGTCTGTAAGAAAAATTAACCTACATGTACTCGTAGCAGGAATTTCAAATCATTATATCTTGTTTAAAGTCTGCCATGATAAACATAGGCTTTGTCATGTTTATTTATACCATTTTGTGTTTAACCATAAAAATATTTAAAGGGGCACTAGCTACGATATATATAAAAAAATAAAGTATGATTTTTTTTAGATCAATCATTAATCAAATTGGAATAATGAAATAATAATTTGCTTTTAGCAATCAATTTCCTTTAATTTTGTTGAAATAAGCGATTAAACATAATTTTTGACTGATTCACTTGCAAGTGAAAACGTCATCATCATTCTAACCGGTATTCATGTGAACTTCAAGTTAACCCCTAGCTAGAGATTGACAACGCATGCATTGTACGTGTACTGGTTATTTAAAGAAAAAGAATGTCAACAATGAAAGTGAAACTACGGTAAATCATTTGATTACTAATTCGATGCACATAAAATCATTCTTATATGGTTAAAAACAATGAGAAACATCTATTTTTAATCTATAAAATAAAATCAAACAGACCTATAAAAATGCAATTGCACGTGTTGGTTTAATCTATTCGTATCTTTATTTTTGTTTACATCGCTTATATGGTCATCTGAGGTCAAATCGATAGTTAATTAGATGGCGTCTGGACTAAAATACACACGAAACGAACCTATATATTATCTACCCCATGCTCTGTAAACTGTTTATTTTAGACTTTTGATAGTTTGGATAAATGTTTTACATTGTTATAAACCAAATATGAGAATTTGAGTCAAATCGGTTACAATGAATTTGACAGCTAGTGCCCCTTTAACTCTATATATATTTTATTCTCATTATGATGTTTATTTCCAGCTCAGAATGTTGATGCAATGCAGAACATGGGACTTGGACCTAATGTCACACTTATTACTCTTAACTCAGAAGGTATGTCAGTGTAGTTTTAAAACATTCCACATATTCCTCTGAAGCGTTGATAACTCACAAGCATTTTATAAGATATTATATCACTCAATACTCTGAACTTTGATGGTATGTTTAGATTTATACTTTGTGTCATATTTATTACTTTAAACTTACATGCTACTGTTTTGAACCAATGACACACTTATTATTTTGATCTCAGAAAGTAACTATGTATTGTATGAACATTGATAAAAAAATGATTCTAAATATCTGCATGCTCACTAGACCATAAGTGTGTGGATTGTACATAAGTGTGATTTTCCAGCTATAAAGATTGTGTATGGTAGTAGGCCAAATGTAAGCAGATCTAATAATGCATTCTTTATTCTTTTCGAACAACAAAAATTTCAACAATGCAAATTAACTGTTATGTGTAATGACCATCAATTACTATTCCAAGTTTGTTGCATTTTCTTGTTTTGTGGAACAGCCCACAGTTGTTATTTGATAGCTATTGTAAATTGACATTGTTGAGCAAGGCTATGACCAAAGTAAGATGATCTAGACTTTAACAAATGATTTGAGTTATACCAATTAATAAGTAAGTCAAAAGCTTTATTTGTGGTCTGTTAAAATTGATATTTATAAAATTGTTGTTACAGATGATTTCCCAAATGGTACATGGCTTGGAGATGAAACTAATCCAGAAATGAGAGTCAGAGTGCCTATAACACCAAGGTAAGGCCAAATAAAAATATTTGTGTGGTTCCAGTAACCCTACCTTCCCTACTTTTTCGTCTTAAAATAGCATACCCTGAAGATTTTATTGTCATTTTCCATTAAGCACTGTTAAATTCAGAATGTTGCTTCCATAGACATAATAGACTCAATGTAAAAAAAAAAAAATCCCTACCTACCTACCCTAACTTTTTTTCAGATGTAACTGGAACCACACATACTATTTTATTTGGCCTAATGATATTAAAATATGCAATTGTGAATGACAAGGAGGGCTTTTTAGTTCACCTGGCATGACAGTTATTGCCCATGAATTACATTCTTAACATTTTTTAAAAAATTATTGACCTTTATCTTGAAAACTAATATGTCAACTTGACAGAAAACTTCAGTCAAATTATAAAGGAGTTATTGCCCTTGATTTGAGTGACAATTTTTGTGGGAATTTCTTTCTAAGCAACTGTTTTTAATTCAATAGTTTTATAGAATTTAAAGAAACATGTAGAGAAGCTTCTTCATGATTCAAAGACATTTACCATGATAAAAAGTAATTGAAGATGACAAGTAAATACCTAATTATTTGTTAAAGCCACTGAGTTTTAAAACACTTGACCAGTTCATCTTTAACCGCTTTTGATAAATATTTCTTTCAGTGACATATTACATGTACATTCCAATTGTCGGACAGCAGAAAAGATGGCACTCACTATGTTAGATTACCTGTTTGATCGGGAAACACAGGCCTCTTCTAATTTATCTGGTATGGGAAAGCATGGAAAAAAGCAGTTAGATCCTCTCATGATATATGGTATAAGATGTAAGTAAACTGTTAGACTACATCTCAATTATATAGAAATTAGAGTGTACAAAGTATAAAAATGCCTAGTTATATCGCGTGACTTTGTCAGTCTGTCTGTTCTTATTTCTTAATCCATAGTTATGGTTATATATTTATGATAACTTCCCATTTTATGATGTTATTTTTGGTCAGGAAATTTATATTTATGTTGAATGTACACTGATTATTTAAAATTTAATTATACTCAGACATAGCGTAATTAAGTAAAAGTTGCATGTAACTCAGCAACTTGAGAATGTAATTTTTGGTAGTGTCTTTTTACAAGTGGGGGTACATATATTTTAGGTCATTTAATACACAGATTTGGAATCGCAGAGGCTGATTGGCATAGAATTAAACAGAATATGGACTCGAAATGTAGAACAGCATTTAGAAGAAAGCAGAGAGGAATGCCACTAACTGTCAAAGCTTTTCGTGGAAAGTCTGTTCCTAATTTTATAGGACCAGGAGGGACTTCAGATTTATCTATTAGTGATGACGACTCACTACAAGACTCAGAACTTCATATACACCAGGTAATATTGACCACCTATGTAAATGTTGGAGATAATTTTACCACACCATGGTCATTGTTTATTGACTTTGAAAGATTGATATCTTTTGAATACTGAAGTCTGAAGTATTACATTTCAATTTTAACTTTTGTGTAATATTATTGTGAATTCTTTTATTTTTGTGGTTACCAATTTATGTGGATAGAGGATAATTTATTTAGGAGATAACTGTATCGTATTTTAAGCTCCGACGGCATCAATTGGGGATTTGATGGTCGCAAATTAAGTTTACTGGCGACGCGTTAGCGGAGACAGTAAACGGGTATTTGCGACCATCAAATCCCAAATTGATGCCGTCGGAGCTTAAAAAACGATACAGTTATCTCCATTCTAATGAAACTGACAGAAAACAACGTTAAAACATGTATTTAAAATCTGTCATATGCCGTCTGCGCTTGCGCGTACGTCCCATAGCATCAATTGTCAATTGATGCCATGTAAGAAAGTGACGTTATCCAATCAAAATGAACGTTACAAACGTTGTTGCATTAGAAATTCCCATTGATATTTCATATTGTGGTAATATTCAAGTCAGCAAACAAGCCTTTAAAAAATATGCATGTCTTTGAATATTTAAAGTCATATGAAACGAGTGACCAGTGAAAAATAATGTAATTCCAATTCTTGAACCAATGCATACAAACATCATAAACTTAGTCTTCTGTGCAAGATTTTATCACTTTTTCTGCATAAATTTCGTATACTGGTAATCGTCAATTTTTTTTTCAATCAGTCGAAGTTGTTGTGAAAATATGGCAGGTAATTAAAGTTCGTGTTTTGAAGCTGAAGTTTAACGATTGTCAACAATCAACAAAAAAGAATGGATATTGAGCATGTGTTTAACATGTACAATCAGATACTAGTTTATTTTAAGGACATCCATGTGTATTGCGATCACCGGATTTTTACGAGATGGGTCACACTGAGGTCACTTTGCATATGGAAAATATGTCGGGGAATTTCTTCCTGGAAGGAAGCAATTGAAATAAAGTAAACTTCTTCTAAATATGAACAAATTAAAGAATTTTCTTCAGAAATAAGTATACGTAAATAAGTTTTATAATGAGGTTTCTCATGACTTTAAATTCTTGGTTCATCTATACCTATAGAATGGCAAAATTAGTATGTATGGAATAATGATGAAACATCAGTATCAAAATAATATACAGGTGACATGTTTTTCTTTATAGACAGTTTATGTATGGAGTTGGAAAAATAAAGTATGAAAGTAAAACTGTAACCAATGTTTTTAAATTTATTTCAGGGTGACCAGGGTGAGTTGAAACAAACTTTAACCATGCACAATATAGACAGTAGTATAAAACAGGCCCTGTCAATGCATGGGGACGGACTACCTCAGGGAGAAATACAGATACTTCATGCCACACCTGAACAAATCTCACAGCTTCAGCAGGCACAACATATACAAATACTTCAGGGAGATCAAATTATACAGCTACCATTACCTGTAAGTCACTTTTATGATGAAAACCTCCTCAAATTGTACAGATTTTACACAGATCAAATTAAACACTTACCTGCAAGTAATTTGTCACCTGTATGCAACTTATATAGCATTCTGAGGGAGAGGATGGCAGTTTAAGTGCATACAATTACAAAGTAAATCAGGTTTAAGAGAAGTTGGTTTATTTATTAAAACCTTGATATTATTTTGTTGGAGATATATGGAAAATAGAAAAAGTTACCTGTTACACAATTTGAAATATACATTGAACATTAAAAAGAAATTTTCCACTAAATGCCTCCGCCGTAGCGGAGGAGGCATTTAGTTTTACCTTTGTTCGTACCTATGTCCCAAATTGGTATCCATTCTCTATCTTTCACCTCAACCAAATGTGATGAAACTTATATACAATGCTAATTAGGGCCCCGCCAAAGGCGGGTCGCCCTATAGTGATCAGTCTGTCTGTCTGTCCGTAACACTTTAACTTTGTGTCCGCTCCATATCTAGAGAACCATTATGATTTCATACTTTATACTTTACATGTTTATTAACCACCACCAGAGGGCGTGTCATGATGTATGTACAACTTCCTAGGTCAAAGGTCAAGGTAAAAAAACTTTGGTTTCAGTTGACAACCCTGTGTCCTGTGGTGAAGATCGTGCCCGCTCTATATCTTGAGAACCGTTATGATTTCAAAGTTTATACTTGACATGTATATGAACCAACACCAGAGGGTGTGTCATAATTTATGAACGACTGCCTAGGGCAAAGTTCAAGGTCAAAAACTTTGGTTTCAGTTGACAACCCCATGTCCTATGGTAAAGATTGTGTCCGCTCTATATCTTGAGAACCGTTATCATTTTAAAGTTTATACCTGAAATGTATATAAACCAATATCAGAGGGTATGTCATAATTTATGTACAACTTCCTAGGTCAAAGGTCAAGGTCAAAAACTTTGGTTTCATTTGACAACCCCATGTCCTATGGTAAAGATCGTGTACGCTCTATATCTTGAGAACCGTTATCATTTCAAAGTTTATACTTGACATGTTTATAAACCAACACCAAAGGGTATGTCATAATTTATTTACAACTTCCTAGGTCAAAGGTCAAGGTCAAAAACTTTGATTTCAGTTGACAAACCCATGTCCTACAGTAAAGATACAATTTTTTAATGCACATTATTCACAGCGGGGCCCACAGAGATGGCTCCCATCCCAATGATATCTAGTTACCACTAAATACAGATCAAGTTTGAATTTTCGTGGCGTAACTTTTACCTTTCTAGAGTTACTTCTAGAGTGCCCTTTTACTAATGGAAAAATTGCTAAAAATTTTCGTTGCCGTTCTCTAACTTAAGTTTTCCTCAACCAAATATTATGAAACTTATACACAATGCTTGATACAGATCAAGTTTTACTGTTCTAGAGTTATGCCCTTTACAAATGAAACATTTTGGATCTATACCTGGATGTAAAATTAATTTTGTTTGACATCAGAAAAATGCTAAATTTTAATATTTATTACTAACTCTTTTTAGCAAACAGGCCGTATGCATAATTGCAACAGATACTTTAAATAATAAGCTGTTCATGTTAGGGACTTTTCCATTCAACTGATCTTGGGTCTAAGGAAAAGTCTGAAATATTAATTGATATGTGTCTAGTACAGTGAAAATGTAAGTAAAGATCTTTAATGTGCCTTAGTTCTAATAAAACAGCCTACAGCTTGTACTGAAAAAGGACACTTTTTGTCTTGCACCAATGTACTATACACATAATACATTATTTCATTGTGTTTTTCTTTTCTTTCAGATATCTCAAGCAGATGGAACCGAGGGTTTACAAGTTGTGAATTCTGTTGGGGACCACAGTGATAATCTTCAAGTCCACACCGTTACGACAGACAGTGGTGAAGTGTTACATATACAACAAACAGATCATGCAACGGAATGATGATGTCTGTAAAAATCATAACGTGCCTGATAGCAATGTTTTGGGACTGCACAATATTAGAATTGATTTATGCAAATTTGTATTTAAATATGTTCATGTTTGTTAATGTGTTTAGAAATAGTTTATAAGAGTGGAAAATAAGTTATTAATCTGGTTTTTTATGCATCTCCTTTTTAAAGAATCAAAATTTATCAATACAGAAAATACAAAAAAACTTAAAGAGGTTTATATAGTACACATATTGAAAAAAATAACTATAGAAAGCTCTGAATCTAGACAAGTGATAAATAAGTTAATTGGAGACTTTCAAAACCAAATCATCAACACCAATTCACCTTCCTTCTTTTGTTTTGATTGTATCAAATGTAAGAAAAAACATACTTTTGTGTGTTCTTAATCAACATCTAGCTCAATGACTTATACTTAACCTTTTCATAATCATGTCAGTTTTTATATTAAAATACTGTATTAGTATGTCAAGTAAGAAGTTATTACTTGATCTTAACCTATCTTTTCGTAAATTTTCATTGTTAGTCAATAGATATCTATCAAACTGAAGTAAAGATTTGGTTATTAAGGTTTTGTGAAAACAGTCTAAGGATTGTCGGTTTGAAATATTCATATTATATGATGCTACTCTCGCCTCATATTCATGGTTCATTAGCCAATGTTAGGTTTTTGTGATGGGTTAGTTTTCTGATATTTGAAGCAATTTGTCAACTATATTAGTTGTATAGAATGATTGTAAGGTGTAACCTTGACCTCATTTTCATGGTTTATTGGTCAACTGCAAATTTATTTGGGCAACAAAGTACACATTTACTATTGGCTTGTTTGCATATATTAGCAAAATCACAAAACTAAATATCCATAGAAAGTTATTTTTCTAATCCAGGAAATTGGCGTCCACAAAAAAGTAAATGAATCCGCAGTACGATGATCAATAGATCATTTATATTAAGCGTAATAAATAAAGGTGTGAATGTTTTGTCTTGGAGGATTCATCTGACTCGGACCTCATTGTCTTTTAGCATTGATAGTGTTAAGTTTATGTGATACCTGTAGTGAAAACCATTATCTTTTTTATACAATTGTGGTCAGTAAAGTAGGGAAGACAGTGTCTTCAGCATGTGTACTCTTGTTCAGACATAAATTTTACAAAGGAAAAACATTTTTGTGTGTCCACACTTTCATTCCATGTGTGTTAGCAATGACTAGCTGTACTCTTTTGAACATGTGTTTGCCTGTTACATTTGTTATGTTTATGTGGATGTTGAAAGTTTATATATAATTTTTAATCTTTGATGATTATTGCATAATAAAAATTTAACATAAATGATTTAGTTTCTTTTTTTATGACGTTCATATTTTCAATAAAAGTTCCTTAAAATGAACTTTGTAGGAAAGATGTGTAGAATAATTTTAGAATGATTCTTAAAAGCTTCAGGATTCATTAATGCAAATTATGTATAACAAATCTTCTAAAAACATTTCGTGCAATATTAATTTATCTATTCTTCTGTAGACATATTTATATTGGTAATCATTTTTTTGGTCCACATAATTTATGTTATTTTCTCTGTGGTTCACTAAATTCAAGTAATCATTGTTTCTGGTTCACTGAATTAAGGTATTCATTGTTTTTGATCCACCAAAATCAGACATTCATTGTTTCTTGTCTACCATTATCGATTAATCATTGTTTTTGGTTCACCTGAATCAGCTAATTATTGTTTCTGGTCCACCATAATACCTGATGTTTGGTTCAGATCCACTGAAACCATGTCCTCATTGTTTTTAGTTCAAAAAAATCATAGATGCATTGTTTCTGGTCCATCAAAAGCATGTCACCATTGTTTCTGGTCCATCAAAAGCATGACACCATTGTTTCTGCTCCATCAAAGTCTGGTAATCAATGATTCTTGTCAAAACAAATCAGGGATTCATTATCTAAGAGCCACTCAAATCAAGTAATCATTGCTTCTGGTCCATCAAAATCTGGTAATGATAGCTTATGGTCCATCAAAATCTGGTAATCAAGCTTCTGGTCCATCAAAATCTGGTAATGATAGCTTCTGGTCCATCAAAATCTGGTAATAATAGCTTCTGGTCCATCAAATATCATAGCTTCTGGACCATCATAAAAAATCTGGTAATCATAGTTTCTGGTCAATCAAAATCTGGTAATCATAGCTTCTGGTCCATCAAAATCTGGTAATCATAGCTTCTGGTCCATCATAATCTGGTAATCATAGCTTCTGGTCCATTAAAATCTGGTAATTGTAGCTTCTGGTAATCATTGTTTCTGGTCCATCAAAATCTGGTAATCATAGCTTCTGGTCCATCAAAATGGTAATCATAGTTTCTGGTCCATTTAAATCTGGTAATCATAGTTTCTGGTCCATCAAAATGGTAATCATAGCTTCTGGTCCATCAAAATCTGGTAATCATAGCTTCTGGTCGATCAAAATCAGGTTATTATAGTTTCTGGTCCATCAGAATCGGGTAATCATAGCTTCTGGTCCATCAAAATTTGGTAATCATTGTTTCTGGTCCATCAAAATCTGGTAATCATAGCTTCTGGTCCATCAAAATCTGGTAATGATTGTTTCTGATCCATCAGAATCGGGTAATCATAGCTTCTGGTCCATCAAAATCAGGTAATGATTGTTTCTGGTCCATCAAAATGGTAATCATAGCTTCTGGTCCATCAAAATCTTGTAATCATAGCTTCTGGTCCATCAAAATCAGGCAATCATTGTTTCTGGTCCATCAGAATCGGGTAATCATAGCTTCTGGTCCATCAAAATCAGGTAATGATTGTTTCTTATCCAAGGAATAAGGTGATCATGATTTACTGGATCAGATAATCATTATTTCTGGTCCATCAAATCTGGAAATAATTGTTTCTGGTCCACTGAAATCATATATTCATTTTTTCGAATCAAATTCAAATTGGGTATTCATAGTTCCTGGTTAACCAAAATTAGGTAATCATTATTTCTTGTACATCAAAATTAGGTGATCAAGGTATATGGTTTACAGAAGTCAGGTATTCATTGTGTTTGGTCCACTCAAATTAAGTAATCAGTGTTTCCGGTCTGCCAAATTAAGATGATCATTGTCTCTGGTCCTTTGAAATCAGGTAATAAAATTGAGAATGGAAATGGGGAATGTGCCAAAGAGACAACAACCCGACCATAGAAAAAAAAACAGCAGAAGGTCACCAACAGGTCTTCAATGTAGCGAGAAATTCCCGCACCCGGAGGCGTCCTTCAACTGGCCCCTAAACAAATATATACTAGTTCAGTGATAATGAACACCATACTAATTTCCAAATTGTACACAAGAAACTAAAATTAAAATAATACAAGACTAACAAAGGCCAAAGGCTCCTGACTTTGGACAGGCGCAAAAATGCGGCGGGGTTAAACATGTTTGTGAGATCTCAACCCTCCCCCTATACCTCTAGCCAATGTAGAAAAGTAAAACAATGTTTCCAGTCCACTAAAATCAGGTCACCATTGTTTCTGCTCCACCAAAGTCTGGTAATCACTGTTTCTGGTCCACTGAAATCAGGTAATCATTTTTTCTGGTCCACTGAAATCAGGTAAACATTGTTTCTGGTCCACTGAAATCAGGTAATCATTTTTTCTGGTCCACTGAAATCAGGTAAACATTGTTTCTGGTCCACTGAAATCAGGTAAACATTGTTTCTGGTCCACTGAAATCAGGAAAAAATTGTTTCTGGTCCACTTAAATCAGGTAATAATTTTTCCTGGTCCACTGAAATTTAGAAGTTAATGTTTCTGGTCCATCAAAATCAGGGAATCATTGTTTCTGGTCCATCAAAATCAGGTAATCTTGTTTTTGGTCCATCAAAATCAGGTAATCATTATTTCTTGTAGACAAAGTTTGGTTACTCATTATTTCTGGTCCACCAACTTCAGATAATCAATGTTTCTGGTTCACTGAAATTAGGTAATCATTGTTTTTGATCCATCGAAACTAGGTAATAAATTATTTCAGGTCCACTGAAATCAGTAAATCATTGCTTCTGTTCCACCGAATCATGTAATCAATGTTTTTGATTCACCGAAATTAGGTAATCATTATTTTTAGTCCACCGAAATCTGGTGATCAATGTTTCTGGTCCACTCAAATCAGGTAATTATTGCTTCTGGTCCACAAAAATCTAGTGATAAATGTTTCAGGACGATCGAAATTAATTAATCTGGTCCTCCAAAATGAGATGATAATTGTTTCTTGTTCATTGAAATCAAATGATCAAAGTTTCTGGTTAAATGAAATCAAGTAATCATTATTTCCAGTCAACCGAAATCAGGTATTCAATTGTGTTGGTCCACCGAAATTAAGTAATCATTGTTTCTGATCCACCAAAAAAGGGTAATCTTTGTTTCCAGTCCACTGAATTATCAGGTAATCTTTGTTTCGGGTCCACAAAAGTCAGGTAATCAATTTTTTCTGGTCCACCGGAATTAAGTAATTGTTTCTGATCCACAGGAATCAGGTAATCAATGTTTCTGGTGCACTGAAATCAGAGGATCATTGTTTCTGGTCAACCGAAATCAGGTAATCAATTTTTCTGGTTCACCGAAATTAAGTAATTGTTGTTTCTGATCCACCTGAATCAGGTAATCATTGTTTCTTATCCACCAAAACAGGTAATCAATGTTTCCAATCCACTGAAATCAGGTAATCTTTGTTTCTGGTCGACCGAAATCAGGTTATCATTTTTTCTGGTGTACCGAAAGTAATAAATGTTTCTGATCCACCAGGATCAGGTAATCAATGTTTCTGGTGCATTGAACTCAGGTATTATTGTTTCTTGTCCACCGGAATCTGGAAATCAATTTTTCTGGTCCACCAAAATTAAGTAATTAATTTTTCTGATCCACCAAAATCAGGTCATCAATGTTTCCGGTCCACTGAAATCAGGCAAGGACGTATATTAGATTATTCGTTCTTGAATCAGGTAATCTTTGTTTTTCTTCCACCGAAATTAAGTAATTTTAAAATCTGTCTGATCCATCGGAATCAGGTAAACATTGGTTTCGGTCCCCTGAAATCATGTGATTAATGTTTTTGGTCAACCGAAATCACAGATATTTGGGGCATGGACCCCCCTTTTTTGGACCTCACAAAAAAAAAATTGTTTGGTGTTTTTTTTTAATTTATTTTCAATTTTCTACAATGTATAAACATATAATTACATTAGATGTATGTTTCATTATAATACGTTATTCTGATTAGCTAACTGCACATCACGTGTTATTCCTTAAGCAGTTGTATCACACAATAAAACTTATCATTCATGATGACACGAGGTCTCATAATAAAGTGCACAGGTAAAGTAAATAAAAACTTGATGTAAATCGTGTTTTCGTGATCCTAGCTAAAAAATGTAATTATAAGTATTGAATGCTTCTTTTTGTAACTTCATAGGGTTGTAAAAGCGTTGACAGTGCGCACATTTTTAGAATGAAGCGCTTCCGCGCTTCATACAAAATGTACTTCGGTCAACGCTTTTACACCCCAATAAAGTTACAAAAAGAAGCATTCAATTCTTAAATATCAAGTCTCAACAATCCATTGCTAGTCGATTGCAATTACTTTTTTACTATCCATACGAGCCATCGACTAGCAATGGATTGTTGAGACTTGATATATGTTTATACATTGTAGAAAATTGAAAATAAATTAAAAAAAACACCATACAATATTTTTTTTAGAGAAGTCCAAAAAAGGGGGGTCTATGCCCCAAATACCTGTGACCGAAATCTGATAATCAAAGTTTTTGGTCCACTAAACTGAACTCCTTAAAACTTTGAGTTTATTTTTTTATTCTACATTGACCTTTTCATTTTTTCCCTTCTTGGTTAAATCATGTGGACAAATATAAATGATAAAGACCTGTCAACGACAAATATTACATCTAAAATGAATTTGTATATTTATTAGTCTTGTCGTTGGTTGTTGCTAATTATATTGAAAAGTGGTTTTGTGTTATATTTGATGTAATCCCGAGTAGTTAGATTCTGGCTAGAGCATCAAGCAGCTACTTACCAAACAAGGGAAATAACTACAATTTGTTATTACAAATTTTTGCTAAAGAAGGAATGATGAGTTTAGGCTGATGGCAACTGCAACTAGATCTAGAAAAAGAAAAAGGATGCAATCCCCTGATGACGATTTATCGATGTACAAATGTCCAATTTGTCTTGAAATATTTACAGACCCTGTCCAAATATCCTGTGGAAATAACCACACGTAGGCATCAACATAATTTGTTGTTCATGTTCATAAAATTATTTGTTGTTGACATAAATTTGTTTTTTATTCTGTTATACCTATAAGCAACATCCATGTAAATAAATACAATTGGATCCTTTCATCATTGAACTGACAAGGTCATAATGCTGACATTTTCCAAACACTCTATTCTTACAATTTACATACATGTATGTAATTCAGTTGCAACCTTTCCTACAGGAATAAATTGTATGCACAAATAAGGAAATGATCATAACATAAGACTGAAGTGAGATATTCATTCTTTTGCTTAGGTATTGAGGTAGATCTTATAGAGAAATGATTTTGAGTGAAGTCATCTTCAACTAAATACTTTGATTGAAATAAAGCGTAATCACTTGATGAATTTGAGACGCGTATCTGAATAAAATACAGTCCTGAGTTTATCCTTTGGTTAGTCTACAAGCATCTGACATGACTCTTTTTATGCCCCTTCTGTAGCAGAGCGGGCTTTCAGTTTTACCCTTGTCAATCTGTACATACATCCAAAAGTTGGTCCATCAAAATCTGGTAATAATAGCTTCTGGTCCATCAAAAATCATAGCTTCTGGTCCATCATAAAAAAAATCTGGTCATCATAGCTTCTGGTCCATCAAAATCTGGTAATCATAGCTTCTGGTCCATCAAAATCTGGTAATCATACATTGTAGCTTCTGGTCCATCAAAATCTAGTAATCATGTAGCTTCTGGTCCATCAAAATCTGGTAATCATAGCTTCTGGTCCATCAAAATCTGGTAATCATAGTTTCTGGTCCATCAAAATCTGGTAATCATAGCTTCTGGTCCATCAAAATCTGGTAATCATAGCTTCTCGTCCATCAAAATGGTAATCATAGTTTCTGGTCCATTTAAATCTAGTAATCATGTAGCTTCTGGTCCATCAAAATCTGGTAATCATAGCTTCTGGTCCATCAAAATCTGGTAATCATAGCTTCTGGTCCATCAAAATCTGGTAATCATAGCTTCTGGTCCATCAAAATCTGGTAATCATAGCTTCTGGTCGATCAAAATCAGGTTATCATAGTTTCTGGTCCATCAAAATCTGGTAATCATAGCTTCTGGTCCATCACAATCTGGTAATCATAGTTTCTGGTCCATTGTAAAAAATCTTGTAATCATAGCTTCTGGTCCATCAAAATCAGGCAATCATTGTTTCTGGTCCATCAGAATCGGGTAATCATAGCTTCTGGTCCATCAAAATCAGGCAATCATTGTTTCTGGTCCATCAGAATCGGGTAATCATAGCTTCTGGTCCATCAAAATCAGGTAATAATTGTTTCTTATCCAAGGAATAAGGTGATCATGATTTACTGGATCAGGTAATCATTATTTCTGGTCCATCAAATCTGGAAATAATTGTTTCTGGTCCACTGAAATCATATATTCATTTTTTCGAATCAAATTCAAATTGGGTATTCATAGTTCCTGGTTATCCAAAATTAGGTAATTATTATTTCTTGTACATCAAAATTAAGTGATCAAGGTATATAGTTTACAGAAGTCAGGTATTCATTGTTTTTGGTCCACTCAAATTAAGTAGTCAGTGTTTCTGGTCTGAGATATTCATTCTTTTGCTTAGGTATTGAGGTAGATCTTTAATTTAGAGAAATGATTTTGAGTGAAGTCATCTTCAACTAAATACTTTGATTGAAATAAAGCGTAATCACCTGATGAATTTGAGACACTTACATGTATCTGAATAAAATACAGTCCTGAGTTTATCCTTTGGTTAGACGGTTAGTCTGCAGGCATCTGACATGACTCTTTTTATGCCCCTGCTGTAGCAGAGTGGGCTTTAAGTTTTACCCTTGTCAATCTGTACATACATCCGAAAGTTGGTTTCGGTTCTCTAACTTTAGTTTGGTTCAACTAAATGTTATAAAACTTATAATATAAAATGCTTGCAGATCAAGTTTGAATTTTGATGGCATCACTTTAATCGTTCTAGAGTTATCCCCATTTACAAAAAGAAAAATTGATGATTTTTTCTTTACCATTCGATTCTCTAACTTTAGTTTGCCTCAACCAATGTTATTAAACTTATACACAATGCTTATTACCACAAAATATAGATCAAACTTTGGTGGTGTCACTGTAACTGTCAATCATGAACTTACAATCATATCATTGTGGTGTCACTGTAACTGTCAATCATGAACTTACAATCATATCAATGTGGTGTCACTGTAACTGTCAATCATGAACTTACAAGCATATCAATGTGGTGTCACTGTAACTGTCAATCATGAACTGACAAGCATATCATTGTGGTGTCACTGTAACTGTCAATCATGAACTTACAAGCATATCAATGTGGTGTCACTGTAACTGTCAATCATGAACTTACAATCATATCAATGTGGTGTCACTGTAACTGTCAATCATGAACTTACAATCATATCAATGTGGTGTCACTGTAACTGTCAATCATGAACTTACAATCATATCATTGTGGTGTCACTGTAACTGTCAATCATGAACTTACAAGCATATCAATGTGGTGTCACTGTAACTGTCAATCATGAACTTACAAGCATATCATGGTGGTGTCACTGTAACTGTCAATCATGAACTTACAATCATATCATGGTGGTGTCACTGTAACTGTCAATCATGAACTTACAAGCATATCATGGTGGTGTCACTGTAACTGTCAATCATGAACTTACAAGCATATCATGGTGGTGTCACTGTAACTGTCAATCATGAACTGACAAGCATATCATGGTGGTGTCACTGTAACTGTCAATCATGAACTGACAAGCATATCATGGTGGTGTCACTGTAACTGTCAATCATGAACTACTGACAAGCATATCATTGTGGTGTCACTGTAACTGTCAATCATGAACTTACAATCATATCATTGTGGTGTCACTGTAACTGTCAATCATGAACTGACAAGCATATCATTGTGGTGTCACTGTAACTGTCAATCATGAACTGACAAGCATATCATTGTGGTGTCACTGTAACTGTCAATCATGAACTTACAAGCATATCAATGTGGTGTCACTGTAACTGTCAATCATGAACTTACAATCATATCATTCAATCATGTCAATAAAAGTGTTGTTCCTTTACCTTTGTCATGTGCATGTAAGAATTGTGTGCCAGATTAATACACCATATCTTTCATGTGTGTATACAAGTTACTTACATACAGTACTGGTGGAAAAACTGCAAACACCATCAATGTTCTCAGCCGAGGCCATCCGTCATGTGTTTCGACCCCTAGCTAGTTCACTCTCAGGATGGGGGGTCCGCAGTGGTGATCAATCACTACGCATTGGTGGTGGGTTTCCAGCTACTACTGTCTCTCTTCATCCATATCCAGCAAGATGCTTTCTCTGCTGCTTGGCCCAGTTTCTTAATTGCTGCTCTTCTATTCTGGCCAGTCACTCCAACTGCAGAAAACCTTCTCCACACTGACTGTGCAGGGAAGCCTCTGCAGCCAACCTCAACAGGAAAGTTCCATGTCTGCCATCCTCTATCTCTGCACTCTACCAACAGTCCATCATATTTTGCCCTCTTTCTTTCATTGGCTTCGCCACATCTCCCATCCCAGGGAACTGTCAACTCTATGATTACTACCTTTTTACTGCTGGTAGACCAAAGTACCATGTCTGGTCTTAGGTTAGTTGGTACAATATCAGGAAATTGCATCTTCTTTCCTAGATCAACTTCTAACTGCCAATCTTTTCGCCTGATTTAGCATTCCTGATATGTTCTTTTTTCTTTTCTGGCCTTCTTCACCCTCCTTCACAAACTGGATCTTGATAGGTTTGTTTCTTATGTGTTTGTCTCTTTCCTCTGTTTCTCTATCACTTCAGCAAGTTCACGGAGTACTTGGCTGTGTTGCCATGTATATCTCCCCTGTGTAAGAGAGATATTGCACCCTGAAAGTACATGTTGTAGAGTTCCTCTGTTTCCACACAAGGGACAATCTGGTGTTTCTGAAAGTTTACACACTTTAGTCTTAACCTAATTTATACAGCTTTAAAATGTTAAAATTTTCTTTTTGTTTTTATTTTGTAGATATTGTTTACAGTGTGTACAGTCTTACCAAGAAATACCCACTCCTCAATGTCCTCAATGTCGACAGAACTTTAATCCTTATCAACTCCAGTTAGACAGACACATGATTGATTCCATGCAGAAAATAGCTCCATGTAAATGGTGCCACAAACAGGTAGGTTAAAAAAAAAGTTGATTAATAAGGTCAATCATTTGTCAATAGTAAACACTTTCAAATCAATTTGAGTAAAAGTTTGTAAAAACAAACACTGATATATTTTGTAGCAGAAAAAAAACCAATTCATTGTTTTCACTATAGGGTTTATGCATGGTGGTACCCCATGCATTAAATTTAGACCCCATTCTTTAAAAATTGAAATGCCCTGTTACATGTTCTCTTTATAAACCTTACATCCTTAAAATTCCATCCTTTCAAATACATGTCCCTATTCTTCAAACACTTTCTAGGGAAAACACTAAACACGATTGAAATTAGAAAAAAATCTTGCTATTTAGTTACTGTTATCACCATTATTCGATAAAATAATAGCTAGTCCATGCAAAAAGATACAAAAAAGATCAATAATTAAATTATAAAAAGTGTGCATACTCATTAGTCATGTTAGTAGCAGACTATCTGAACCTTGGGTTTGCAGTTGTTCCTATTTATTTGTACATCCATTTTCTAAGAGAAGTCAGATGTCTATGGTTAGTGTGGTTTGTTGTATTATCAGAGTATTTTGGTAACTTTTGTTCTCCTTATAAGGTATTATCATCATTTAGTTTATAAGTAAACGAAGTTGCAGGCGCGGATCCAGAGGGGGGGGGGGGGGTTCCGGGGGTTGGAACCCCCCTTTTTTTTGGACGATCAATGCATTTGAATGGGGACATGTAGTTGGAACCCCCCCTTTTTTTTGGACGATCAATGCATTTGAATGGGGACATGTAGTTGGAACCCCCCCTTTGTCCTGGGTTAGGAACCCCCCCTTTTTAAAATGGTTGGATCCGCCCCTGAAACTTATATCAAAAGATGCTTTCTTAGGTTTTTAACTGCATTGTTAGTGATTGAAAAGCAATGTTGGAGAGGAAAGTTGAAAGATAAATTGTTATATGTTTTTTGGGGGTTGAAGAAAATAGCAATTTAACTGTGCAATTTAATAGTGTGCAAATATTTATTGCTCATCTTTGCTTGTATGCTTGTTATCCTTGACATGACTTGCTTTGTCTTTCCTACAGAGAATGAATTAGAAGATATTGATCAACTGCCTTTGATATAAGATGGTTAGGTCAACCTTTTCCTGGTGTTAATTTTTGTCTCATCTGCAACAAAAGATGCAATAGCAACACACAGAGATACCAATGTGAAGGGGGCAGTTTAAACTTTTTTTTATAGACTGTATGCTTCATTCTATGTATACAGTTACATTATGTTACAAATTTCTGTCTGCCATATGTCCATTATCCTTGACCTCATTTTCATGGTGTAGAAACTGCTAAAAAAAACCAGTATAACTTTTTGTTATGTGAATTTCTTCCATATTGTGAGTAATCATGGTAAGTATAACAATACTTAGTATATATTGGATCCTTGCAAAGGTCTAGATATCCATCAGACAGGGTTCACCAAATGTCATGAGATCAGTGAGTCAGTGACCAAGGTTAAGATTTTGTGGTTGGGTCTGTGTCTATGAAACCTTAAATTGGTCAACTTTATTTGGTGTATGTCTATGGAATGATTGTATAATGTACTTGTCTGTTTTCCAGATTCCATCTGAATATTACCTAATTTTCATACTTTGTTTGGCAATGTTATGGTTTCATGGTAAAGTCCATTTCTGAATTATTTTGTGTTTTGAATGATTGTAATTTATGTTGTACATTTTTTTAGGCAGAGTTCATTTGACTTTGACCTCAAGTTATTGGTTCATTAGTCAATTTTAAGTTCTGTGTCTTAGTCTGTTTCTCAGATCAAATAAGCATTAGATCAACAGCAGTTGATGTATTGAATGATTGTAAGTTGTTCATTTCTGACTGGTATGTTTCATCTGACCTTGACCTCAGTTTCATGGTTGATCATGTTGATTGTCATGGGAAGGTCGTTTCTTAGGCAGTATAAGCATTAGGTCAACTATATTTGATATATGAAATGATTGTATGGTGTACATGTTTGTCTGGCAATGTCAATCTGGCTGTGACATCATTTTCATGGTTCATTGGTCAGAAGTTTAGATTTTGTCCAGCCTGCGACTTTTGTCGCAGAAAGCTCGACATAGAATAGATATCCAGCGGTGGTGTTAGCTAACTTCTTAAAGCTTTATTTTTTAGGAGGTGGAAGACCTGGATGCTTCATACTTTGTATATGGATGGGTCATGTTACGAAGTTTCCGTCAGTCACATGTCCAATGTCCTTGACCTCATTTTCATGGTTCAGTGACTACTTGACAAAAAAGTTAAGATTTTTTGTAATGTTAAATTCTCTCTTATTATAAGTAATAGGATAACTATATTTGGTATGTGCGTACCTTGCAAGGTCCTCATGTTCCTCAGACAGTTTTCACTTGACCTTGACCTCATTTCGTGGATCAGTGAACAAGGTTAAGTTTTGGTGGTCAAGTCCATATCTCAGATACTATAAGCAATATGTCTAGTATATTTGGTGTATGAAACGACTGTAAGTTGTACATGTCCAACTGGCAAGTGTCATCTGACCTTGACCTCATTTTCATGGTTCAGTGGTTATTGTTAAGTTTTTGTGTTTTGGTCTGTTTTTCTTATACTGTATGCAATAGGTCTACTATATTTGGTGTATGGAATGATTGTAAAGTGTACACTTCTAGCTGGCAGGTGTCATCTGACCATGACCTCATTTTCTTGGTTCAGTGGTCAAAGTTAAGTTTTTGAGTTTTAGTCTTTTTTTCTAATAATATATGCAATAGGTCAACTATATTTGGTGTATGGAAATATTTTATGATCTATATGTCAGTTGTGCAAGTTTTATTTGACTTGACCTCATTTTATGGTTCATTGCTCAGTGTTAATGTTTTTGTGCTTTGACTGTTTTTCTTAAACTATAAGCAACAGGTCAACTGTATTTGTTGTATGGAAGAATTGTTAGCTGTATATGCCTGCCGGGCATGGTTCATCTGACCTTGACCTCATTTTCATGGTTCATTGGTAAATTTTTAGTTTTCGTGGTTAATGTTAAGTTTATGTGACAGTTGTAATAAAGGTTTATAATTAGACTTAGGACTATCAACATAATATCAATGATAAGTAAAGAAGGCGAGACATTTCATGATTTCAGCGTGTGCACTCTTGTGTTGGTTAGTGTTGTTTCTCAGGTAATAAAGCATTATGTCAACTATATTTAGTGTATGGATTAATTGTCAGGCATTGTCTGTCTGACTTTTATGCTTTTTACATGTACATGGATCATTGATAGTGTTAATTTTAAATAAACTTCTTGTACAGTGATTTTTAGTGAATTTTTGCATAGAAAGTCATTTTTATTGTATGTTTGATTCAGTCTGAAATTATTTTCTGTAAGTTCACAAGGAATCCTCTTGCAGTGGCGGACTAAGAAATATTCATAAGTGGACGCTCACTGGCTGCCTTAGAGGTGACCCACTCCAGTCATGCTTCAGTGATTCCCTAAATAAACAATAAACAACAAAAACAATGCCACTGTCCCCCTCCCCCCAAAACACATGGAGCAGGATATGCTAACCCCTCCGGAAACACCTGAGATCACTGTGAGTTTTTTTGGAAGGTTTTGTGTTGCTTATATATAATTAGTCTTTAGTTTTCTATGTTGTGTTTTGTGTACTATTATTTGTCTGTTTGTCTTTTCTTTTTTATCTATGGCGTTGTCAGTTTGTTTTAGATCTATGAGTTTGAATGTCCCTCTGGTATCTTTGCTCCTCTTTTAAAGAATCAGCTTTTATGGTTCAGTAATACAATGAAAGATTTTATATTACTATACATTTAGTTTTGCTGTCATTAACAACACTTGCTTTTTTCAGATGCCAATAATACAACATAAAGCACATACAGCAGTTTGTGATATGGTCGATACATCTTTACCTAAATTTAGACCAGTGAAGGAAACATCCCAACCTATTCCCAAGTATGTATTATACATGTAACAAGATTGATATTCTAGCAGATAAAAGAAACTGTGCATTTTTCAATAATTGGCTTTTATTTAAAGCATTAACTTTATATCTTTGCCATTAAGATAATTAAATAAAGTATTTATTTTCAGAATGTCAGAAAGTATATGATTTCTCTTTTAACTTTGCCATGGTGTCAAAAGATTATGAAGAAATGTTTTATACTTTCATGCATTAAAATATTTCATGTGAATGAAATAGTGAAAAGGAGCATGTGCCCAGGAATATTGAAAAAGTGAATTTCACCAGATATGTATGAAAGATTTTGGGCCATTAGAACATGTATAAGTTTGAAAATTAGATTAGTAAATTTGTGGCAATTTTTTTCAGGATGCTCAGTTTTTATACTGGCTAGTAAAAGACTTGCTTGAATCCTCTTATAATTTTAAATTTAGAATTGAATATGAGTTATTTCCCTTTTTTGGGAAGTATACTGTTATAATAACTGATTCTCTACAGTTTAAAGCAATGGTGAGAAATAAATATTAAGCAGCTTGATATGTGTAATTTTCATATTCAAACATTAAAAGTTTTATAATTGAGTTTTAAGTACAAGTATTGTTGGAAGCAGAAAAACCTTTATTGCATATTCAATGTGCGCAATGAATATGATAATATTCGATTCTGTTTTGTTACATTGCTTCGTAAGTTTGATATAATCAACCACAAAAATTAAATGTGTCTAACTATTTGTCATGTCATTTAATCAACAAAAAACAATCAACATTAACAAACAGGCCAATAAGGCAAAACTTGATGACAATTGATCACTGACTGGAAAATCAACTGTGAATGTAAAAAAAATCTAGCTGCTGGGCAGATCTATAACAGCTCAATGAACAATATTTGAATAAAACACTGTTAATTGAATTATGTTGATGTTGACATCCAACACAGTATCCTTAAGAACAAATGCCAATTTATAACTGTAAATTCCTTGAATTTTGGTTTTCATTGCATCTGCTGATACTTCTGACATTACTGATGATACATAACAATCTAATTGGAACATTCAATACATTTGGATCTGTTCACCATGCAATCTGAAAAATAAACTTCAACAGCAAACATTTTGTTTATTAACAGAGGGAGGGTGTGTTGTAATGTTGTGGTGAAAATTTGTTATGGAATGAAAATGAGGGGCTTCAAATCTTTTGTATGTTTTGATTTAAGGTTATGTAAAGATTTAGATGTCAAAACGTTAATAATAGAATGTACATTTAAAACAGGGTTAACAGATAAATGAATTTACTTAAGTTTTTGTAACTTCATTGGGGTGTAAAAGCGTTGACCGAAGTACATTTTGTATGAAGGGCAGAAGCGCTTCATTCTAAAAATGTGTGCACGGTCAACGCTTTAACAACCCTATGAAGTTACAAAAAGAAGCATTCAATACTTATAATTACATTTTTTAGCTATGATCATGAAAACATGAATTTTATAATTGTTTTATTTAATTCACCTGTGCACTTTATTGTGGGACCATGTGTTATCATGAATGATAAGTTTTATTGAGTAATGCAATTGCTTAAGGAATAACATGTGATGGCCAGTTAGCCAATCAGCATAAAGTATTACAATTAAACATACATATAATGTAATCATAATGCAATAAATAAATTGAATTATTAGATCATTAAATTTTAACAATAATTTCTACCTTTATACTAAAGATATTTAGTTTATAGGATATATAGTATATTCATATTGTAATAGGATGGCATCACAGAAAACAAATTAAAATAGCCTTTTAAGACTTCATAATTATTTGGACTAGCTAATGATATAAGGTGCACAGTCTTCTCTGCTTTCTGTTTTTATCTGTCCTGTTTTTCTAACTAAAACAGAAAACTATATCATATGTGACATATATACACTACAGTATCAGATACAACCCAAGACTTGTTAATTATTGGTAATACATGTATTAATTATGTGGAAAACAAAAGACCCTGGAATGGTGTAATTTTTAATTATCTCCATTGTCTATATGTATTTTATACACATATATAAAGCTGAATTTTTTTCTTGTTTTAGCCATATACTGGCTAACAAATTGAACCTCATTATTATTTAGTAGTATAGATTAGTGTAGATATGTACATGTATATTTCTGATTACCTCCCCTTAAAAGTCTTGTTCAAATTTTTTATGTAAATTTCAGAAAACAAGTTTTTGAATTCAATTTAAATCACCTTAAATAAATGTGCTTATAAAATATTCTACAGGTGACATTTTAAATGACCCATCTTATAAAGAGAACAATAAATATTTGTTCTTTTTTTCAATGGTTTATACCTGTGACAGGTGTTATATAACATTTTATAGATTATTTTAGCCCATATGTGTGAGCTGATACCAATTTAGTACGCACGACGAAACGTGTTTTTAAAATAATATTTCTGCTGACTCCTTACCTAGTAAGTAAGGTTTCATAAACTCATCATGTAAACCAGTATCTAAGTATTGTATTCTTCGTTAAATGACTCTGTGTCATTCAATTAAAAAAAATTAAAAATCCAAGTTGAAGAGAAATGTAATTAAACTCAAAAAAACTCAACATCTCACTGTTCTAAGACTATGAGTTAACTGTTTCACTTACTTAAAATTCAAAAGTTAACTCCTTGCCAAAGTTAGGTGTCTGTTTGGCAGTGCTGGGTGTATAAATATTCAGCTATGTCTGGTCAGAATTGGGACATTAAATCTGGTGTAAAGCTTCATGTAGAGAAAGGGCCAGGCTCTCTGTAATTAAAGAAATCTTGCAACAATTGTTGGGTCCATAGGTGACCGTTTACAATGCTCTAATAATTTCAGTCCCTTTCCAATAATCCCTCATTTTCCAGTAAGGGTTATAACATTCAACAGGGAAATAAATAGTCATATTTTTCAAAATCTGAAATGAAAAATATATTTTTTAAGACTTTATTTCAACAATGATAAGTAAATTGAATCAATTAATAGCATATTCCATCCAAGAAAGGAGGGAAAAAAAGAAAAAGGCAAACAATACCTTGTTGAATGGCAGACTGCCATGCATGATCATATATTTGACCCACCATAACAATTGATCAGTAAATAGTAAGAATTATACAGTTATACACTTTGATGAATGTAACCTTACGACTTGTTAGGTTTATTGTCTGGTTATTGTATTTGAAATTGATTAAATCTCTTTTCAAGTACGTTATATATAAAAAATTACTTGTGTTAGTAAAAAGGGTATAAAATCCTGCCCTAAGCCGTGATCATATGAAATTATGAAGTTGAACACTTATTAACTGTCTGTGACAAATCGTCATTAATTTAGAGTAAAAGCAGTTTATATAATTCTTAAGGTGGTATGGGAGTATAAATTAAAAATGATAGAAATTATTCATACTTTCCAAAATGTAGTATAAATTGAGATATGTTCAAAATATAATAAAACTGATAGGTCATCAAGCATTTTCACAAGCTACAGGTTGTTTTAATTGGATTATACAGGGAAAAACATCATTATGTGATTAGAAGCTAAACTAAATGATAGAATTGTAAAATGAAATATGAGAAGATAGCTTCCAGAAAATGCTTCCAAAATATATGTTAGCATGGTAAATTTAAAATATATATATATTTTACTTCGTAAGTTGAAGCCTTGTAAAAGCGATATTACATAAAAATTGAAAGTAAATCAACACTTACAAATTAAAAGATTGTTGTAAGATAGTTCCTTCACTTTCCTTTGTTGTTTTGAAGTATTTGTGGAGAAAGTATTAACCCTTTCCTCCATGGATTTTTTTTCTTCACATACTTGATTCGCATAGGATTTTTTTCAATAAAAAAAATCATCAGGTTTAAAGCATTAATGCATTGTGAAAAAACGAATATTTCATCAATGAAATTCAAGTCAGATATCCTCAAAAATATTCTTTTCATATTGGATACAAACTTTTTTAAGTCTGATGCAGACATTTTGTAGTCAAAGCATTTCAACTGAGGTGCTACACAGGCGTCAAAAGGCGTCATTATGGAGTAAAGGGGGTGGCGTCAAAAAGCGTCATTATAGAGGAATTAAAGGGTTAACCACTTTACTCTGGTTTCATTACTTTTATGTTTTACATTTGTGTTTGAATTTGAAATTACGTTATTCTACATAAATGAATAAAAAAGCATTCAATTTATTTCAAATTCAAAATAATTTTCTGCTCTATAGAGTTTTCATAAATAAAATCATTAAAATTGCATCAATATTTGATGAAAATTGCAATGTCATTTTGAAACAACGCCTATAATAAAATGTTACACTTCACATCCTACCGTTGATAAAGACTTGCATAATCAGGCTTTGAAAGAAAAAAAAAACTGCTACAGGCTGTAATTTAGATACATTATATATGAATTAATTGCAAATTATAATTACATTTTATAAAAAAAAGAGCAAATAGCTGCTTTAAGTACTTTGGAAACTGACTGTCTGTGTTCAGATAGGAAGTTAAAAATTACTCAGCTCTAATGAAATATATAATGTGTCATCTCAAAAAAAAAAACAGCTTTCTTAAATAAAAAAAAGGGAATCACATACTTTTTTATGTAGATATACAGACTTATTAAGAAGGTATCATATAGTTAAGATACTGGGTGTCAGGTCATTAAAGATTGCATATTTTGGCTTTAATTTTGATTCACTTATAGGGTCTTTGCATCGGAATTAAACACATTTATTCTAAAACCAGTTGTTGGCATGACATGGGTTATGTTTATCTCATATATTTCATGATGGTATAATACTAAACCCCTAACTAGAGGGATTGTACCTGATATTCATATGATAAAGACAGAATATTTCAATCAGTTTAATTGAGGTCTGGAGCTGGCATGTCAATAACTGCTAGTAGTCTGTTGTTATTTATGTATTATTGTCATTTTGTTTATTTTCTTTTGTTTCCTATTCTGACATCAGACTCAGACTTCTATTTAACTGAGTTTTACTGTGCGTACTGTTGTGCGTTTGAGATATCAAAAAACATGTTTAACCCTGCCACATTTTTGCACCTGTCCCAAGTCAGGAGCCTCTGACCTTTGTTAGTCTTGCATCATTTTTAATTTTAGTTTCTTGTGTATAATTCGGAGTTAAGTATGACGTCCATTATCATTGAACTAGTATACATATTTGTTTAGGGGCCAGCTGAAGGACGCCTCCAGGTGCGGGAGTTTCTTGCTGCATTGAAGACCCATTGGTGGCCTTCAGCTGTTGTCTGCTCATGGTTGGGTTGTTGTCTCTTTGACAAATTCCCCATTTCCATTTTCAATTTTATACAAAATACCTGGTATTTCTCTTTTGTTTGAACAAATCTGTCATAAAAACTTGGCGGGATGTTTTCTCTCAGTATATGTTCTGGATATAAATGTGCCATAAGCCCATTTTAGACTAGTTACTATGATAAACCTGGAATTTCTTTACTAGTCACATATGTTTTGGGTTGATCTGTGTGTCCTGAATTTTCTAACCATTGTACTAATGCTGCAATTTAGCCTTTTTTGTGCTGATGCAACATAAAGCAATTACCAATCAATCAATCTAAGACCCCGTTTACACTTGTATTAAAGTGAATCAATCTTTATTTGAATCGATCTCAAAAAGACCAGTTCGCGTTTACATTGCACAAGCAAGATCGATCGAGATCAATCTTATTTAATCCAGTGCTTTTACACTACAACATAAAAAGAATTGGTCTGACAATCTAACCTTATATTTTGTAAACAAATAATCCTAAAAATATAATATTAAAGGAAATTCTGCATCTCGCATCCACTGCAAAATGATATAGAAAATAGTTTGCTTATTGGGATTTCGTATGGATTTAATCAATATTATTTTGGTTCATATACCACAAGTCACTAAACAAAGATATATGTGTAGACTATCGCTAAAAACGAACCATCAATGCGTTTGAGGATGAGAATTTGCAATGGATTTAGAAGATAATCCCAAACCAGCATGAACAGCAGGATCTATGTTTACTTTTCTTATTCCATTCATCGTTTTGAAACACGTGTGTTTTGCCGCCAAACATGTGCAGATTTATTTTCAAATCTAAATATATGACCCCGTTTACACTGACATAAAAGATCAATCTTTACTAAGATCTATCTTTGGTCCAGTGTAAACGGGTAAGATCGATCTTCAATCAGACTTGAAAAGTCTACCTCTAGAGGTCAGGTTTTTATAAAAAGATTGATCTTATTTGAATTGATCTTTTTTTTGGTGTAAACGCTTGGATCGATTGCCATCGATCTTTTTTCAGGTGAATGTTATAGATATGAAAATAAAGGTCAGATCGGTTCTTTTTATGTTTTAGTGTAAACACACTATTAAATAAGATCGATCTCAATCGATCTTGCTTGTGCAATGTAAACACGAACTGGTCTTTTTTTAAAGATTGATTTCAATAAAGATCGATTCAATTTCGTTGCCAGTGTAAACTGGGTCTAACATTCACCTGAAAAAAGATCGATCACGGCATTTACACCAGAAAAAAGATTGATTCAAACATAGATGGGTATTACATCTATGATTCAAATAAGATAGATCTTTTTAAAACCATGTGCACCTCTGGAGGTAGACTTTTTAAGTCCGATTGGAGATCTATCTTTCCCGTTTACATTAGACCATAAATCGATCTTAAAAGGATAGATCTCAGTAAAGATCGGTCTTTTTTGCTAGTGTATACAGGGTCTTACTATCATCACAATTTGTAAGAGAAATTTTTTTTTAACAATGTGTCAATGTTTAATTATTTTGGTCTTTGTGCAATCAAGACCATGAATAAATTTGTTTATACTGCAGTTCATAATGCTGACTTCATTTTGTCAACATTACCAATTTATATTTTGTGTAATGTTAATTTCAGGTCTTGTCACTTATCTTCTCAATCTTTGACTTGTTCGGGGGCTGGGACTTAAATTCCTTTTTATTTTCTGTCTATATCTCTTCTGTAGCCATTTTTAGCTGCATCAGAATAATCCAAAAAAATATCAGCTTTTCATATTAGCCATTCCTTGGTTTCTAAGCCTCATACAAAAAAGTAGAAATTGTATCCTTCAACCAAATATTGTATAATATAACTTACCGGTATTTATTTTGACTATTTCCCTTCAAACATCATATTTATGTTTTTTTAACGATACTTCCTAGGGTTGATATTAAAAACAAAAGTTAACATTTGAAGTGAAAGTTTTATTCTTAAATATCTATCATTGAAATAATATCAAGGTGAAAGATTATTATTTGGTCCTTCCTTACAAAATATCAACACTTAACAAAGGAACTTCAAAAACCACCTGGTTGATACAAATGTACATTAAGGGAGGTTATGTTCATTCTATCCATTATCACTGTTAAGGTTAAAAACTCAAACATCATAAACAAAAAATGAATCAAATAATTTTCATTATTCTCATGCACAGTTAACATACCTTTAAAGGTCCATAATAGCTATCTAATTCTTTTTCACCTATTTTTCACAAATTCGGCATTTGATTTATAACATACTAAAGTTTATATCCAAGAAGCCGGCCTCTGGTTGCAGAATTTTCTCTCTGTGTTGAAAACCCATTGGTTGGCTTCGGCTGTTTTCTGCCCTTTGGTTGTGTTGTTGACACATTCCCCATTTCCATTCTCAATTTTATCTCAATGAAAATGGATTGATATTTATGCATCATTGTTGTCTTAAAGTCAATGCTATTTTGACATGATCATGTATTTTTCTAATTAGATAATAATACAATGTATAATTTTAGGGACCTACCGAACAGATCTACATTTTCTTGTCCTTTCTGTGGTGAAGCAAACTTGGATACAAATGGAATGGTTAAACATTGTAATGAAAATCATGCTAGCGAATCTTCAAATGTGGTAAGTCTTTGAAATCACAATTAAGAAATCATGTCACTGAAATTCAAGTGTAAAAACTTCAATCGAAAAATATGTAAACAAGGCTGAAATGTGATCACTGCAATAGAAAACATGTAAAGAAGGCTCAAATGTGATCACTGCAATATAAAATATGTAAACAAGTCTCAAATGTGATCACTGCAATATAAAATATGTAAACAAGGCTCAAATGTGACCACAGCAATAGAAAACATGTAAACAAGGCTCAAATGTGATCACTGCAATAGAAAACATGTAAAGAAGGCTCAAATGTGATCACTGCAATATAAAATATGTAAACAAGTCTCAAATGTGATCACTGCAATAGAAAACATGTAAACAAGCTTAAATTGTGACCACTGCAATACAAAAAATGTAAACAAACCTTCATCTGAGAACACTGTAATTGAAAACATGTAAACACACCTTCATACATGAAAACCTACTACAGAAAACATGTAAACAAAGTAAAACACCTTCTAATGTGAACACCTACTACAGAAAACATGTGTAAACAAACCTTTAAATGTAAACACCTAGTACAGAAAACATGTGTAAATAAACCTTTAAATGTGAACACCTTCTTCAAAAAACATGTGTAATCAAACTTTTAAATGTAAACACCTTCTTCAGAAAACTTGTGTAAACAAACCTTTAAAGGTAAACACCTTCAGAAAACACGTGTAAACAAACCTTAACATGTGAACACCTAGTACAAAAAAACATGTGTAAACAAACCTTTAAATGTTAACACCTGGTACAGAAAACATGTGTAAACAAACCTTTAAATGTAAACACTCTTCAGAAAATCTATGTAAACAAACCTTTAAATGTTAACACCTGGTACAGAAAACATGTGTAAACAAACCTTTAAATGTAAACACCTTCTTCAGAAAATCTGTGTAAACAAACCTTTAAATGTAAACACCTTCTTCAGAAAATCTGTGTAAACAAACCTTTAAATGTAAACTCCTTCAGAAAATCTGTGTAAACAAACCTTTAAATGTTAACACCTGGTACAGAAAACATGTGTAAACAAACCTTTAAATGTTAACACCTGGTACAGAAAACATGTGTAAACAAACCTTTAAATGTTAACACCTGGTACAGAAAACATGTGTAAACAAACCTTTAAATGTAAACACCTTCTTCAGAAAATCTGTGTAAACAAACCTTTAAATGTTAACACCTGGTACAGAAAACATGTGTAAACAAACCTTTAAATGTAAACACTGCAATAGAAAACATGTAAACTAACCTTTAGATGTAATCAATGCTATATACCGGTACATGTAAACAAACATTCGAATGAGAACACTTCAATTGATATCAAGCCTTATAGTGAACACTGTAATGGAAAACATGGAAAACAGCCTGATATTTATAGGAAAACTGCCACAGAAAACATATAAACAAACCTCGGACATGATCACTGTAATGAATCACTTGTAAACGAACCATTAAATGGGGACATTGCATTTGTGAGCAAATCTAAAAATGTAAATTATACAATGAAAACACGTATACAAATGTTCAAAGGGGAAAAATTCAATTGAAATCATTTTAAACAAAACCTTCAACACTATTTGTGACAAAACAGAAGAATTAAAATTAACAACAAAAAATAAATTAAAAAAGAATGTTTAATTCAGTACATGTATTAGTAGTCAGATTTATAACATGCTATTGTTTTTCTTGATAACAGGTGTGTCCTATATGTTCATCAATGCCCTGGGGTGATACCAGTCAAAGAAGTGTAGATTTTATGCAACATTTGAATCTACGACATAAATTTAGTTACGACACCTATGCAGTAAGTTTATTTATAGAATAATACGAGAATAATGTCAAAGATATGTTGTTATAGAATGAAATTCAAAACAGTGTGGCTGTGGCCATTGATTGACACATTAAATTCATCCATTGACTGGGACAATTTACGTGAACGTTTGTCTGTAACGACCATTGTTCACTGTGTACTTTTTAAAGACACTTAAACTATGTGGTCACCAAAGGTTCTCAACACCTTAATAAAGTAATTCGAAAAAATTAATCAGAAATAACACGATGTTTTGATTTATATCAATTATATAAATCAAAACATAAAGGTTATTCCTGATTAATTTTTCGAATTATTTTATAATTAAAGGCGTTCAGAAACCTTTGGTGACCCCACAGTTTAAATGTCTATCGTAGGTACGTCGTGAACAGTGGTCGTTACAGACAAACGTTCACGTAAATTGTCCCAGTCAATGGATGAATTTAATGTGTCAATCAATGGCCACAGCCACACTGTTTTGAATTTCATTCTATTGTATTTATATACACATATTTCTAGTATGACAACTGTTAAAGAATAAAAACACAATTTCTCTTAATTGGTTAGCGTTACAACAGAAAAATAACTATTTCAGTCAAGGGAGACTACTTTGAGATTATCCTACTACATTGATGACCCATGGAGGAGTTTCAGTTATTGTAAGTGTTGTATGATACTCCATCTAGTTTTTGACTGAATATCAACTGAGGAACATTGCTTCACACATTACCTTAAGAGTTATGACACTATAAGATATATGAAATAAACAAGTTTGCATATTGGCACTAAGATGCTGACCTAAAATAGGATGTCAATTTTGTGAAATGAAATTTAAAAAAGTAAATTAAATCTTTTTGAGGTTATTATAAATAATATTTAAACATAATTTTGAATATTACATTGCTGATCCGTAATCATCCAATGATTCATAATACAATCTTTAAGAATAAAACCATTAATTCATGGCCCCATTGTTTTCTGTGTTAATTTCTGTAAATTCAAGCATTAATGGCTACTTCATCTTCAGTTCAAATAAATTGGCAGTTATTTCATGTCAAAACTTTACCTTATCTTGACTTGTGCTGAAAAAAATCAATATTCCTTTAATTGCATTTAGGGGTGCACTGTTTCCAGAAGTTTGATTTTACAAAAAGGTACTTCTGATATGTGTTCTCTTATAGTAATATTTCTTTTATCATTCAAAGAAATTTTCAACAAAGTTTCTATAGTTATCCCAAGTCTTTAAGCTTCCATTTGATACCAAAGTTACCCAAATATTTTACTTATTGACAAAGTTACAGCTGTGGGTAGGAACTGTTTTGTTTAGAAT
The DNA here is from genome assembly GCF_965363235.1 of Mytilus galloprovincialis. Classification (NCBI taxonomy): domain Eukaryota; kingdom Metazoa; phylum Mollusca; class Bivalvia; order Mytilida; family Mytilidae; genus Mytilus; species Mytilus galloprovincialis. Next base: position 70,682,066 of record NC_134843.1, read on the forward strand.
ATGTACTACTTTTATGTATGTTCTATTCAACTTTCCCAAGTGGGATATCCCCATGAGAGGAGTAGACCTGATTCTTTAAATTCTCCTATTCAGGAGTTGGATGTCTCAAAAGAGACATTAAGAGGGTTATGAACTTATGACAACATATTATTACATATATTTACCCTTTCAAAACCTCTGAATGAGTTTGAGATGAATTATCTCCCTTTGTTAGTTAAATTGTTAGCTAAATTCCTAAGGATATTTTTGGACTTTTGCGCCTGAGAATCTATTCTAGATGCAACAATAAAATTGGGTAAAATTATGTCAACCAACATTTCAACTTTCAACAATAAAACAATTAAACTATTTTTCAGGATTTTTCATTGGATGACGATCAGATGTTAGAGAGGGCGCTGCAAGCATCATTACAGGATGTGTGATAAAGGATAGTTGTATTAATTTATACTGTGTTATACTGGAATGATAAATCCAGTCGAGAGATATTCTCAGAATGCCAAGACCAAAAGTTCTATGTCTGTAATGTCTATTAATATATTTCTTGCTTCCATTACATATGAAAATGTACTAGTAGAGCAGTTTGTTAAATCATAAAAATTTCACATGAAGGTTCTATCAAATCTTTATATGAAATATTCAGTTCTATTCAAATTCATTTTCAATATATTCGTAATGAGAAATTCATAGGGTTCTTTTTATAAGAGCTATGATGGCTTTCAATTGTACTTCAGTGGATATTATGGATTTTGTATGAGCTATACAGCGCCTAAGAATATTGAACTTATAAGTAGCTGCATAGTTCTATTTTTGTTATACTATTGCTATAGACTCATTATTATTTGTCAGATAATAATTTTCCTGGGTTTCTTTGGAACAGTTAAACCAGAAATTCAAATGTTCAACGCACTTCAAATATTGTCTTACCTGAAGCTTGTACGCAGACATTGGTAAAGCCAAAATATCAAATATCGACAAAAATCCAAATTATCCTCAATCCTTGAAAATTGGTACCAATGAAAATAAATGAAACCACAGTTGAGTTCCCTTGAGAGCTCTCATAAAAAGTAAACAACAAATTATAAATAGATAAATGATATAGTTTGGAAGCTGTACTTTACTAGGTCTGCAGTAATGTTGAGTAATATACTGAAGCTAGATGAAGAATACTGTTCCCACTTTAGCGTGTGATGTACATTTTTTTCAATTTATGCTGTTGATTTGCTGTGGTTTTATCATGCTGCCCCTGGCATAGCTTTTTTTGTCAATTTTGAATTTTTTTTTGTGTCTGTCAATTTTTTTGCTGTTTATTTAAGAATTAGATGCTTCTCTTTTTAAAGGTTTGGAGAAAGTTTTGGCCATGTGCAGAAACATAACATTTTTAAAGTATGAAGCATGGAGATATAAAATGTGCTTCCCTCAACACTTTCAAATTAAAGTCTGGATGGGGTCCTTCATTTCTGAGTTCTTAAATTTTTGTAGGCCATATCTGAATATTATTTATACTTTTTGCACATTATTTTCTCTTCCTTATCATTGAACACCTCATTATTCTGTATTTGTTTTTGTCCATTTTTACTCTATTCTTAATTTTTGCCAATCTTTTCTTAATTCAATTCTGTAAACCCCTATCCACACCCTCTTTAAATCCCCTCAAAACAGATGATTCTTAAATTTTCTCCTATCATTTAAATGCCAAAATGAGGAAATTGCAAGTTGAAGTAGTTTTAAGTTTTTTTAATTTTTATGAATTCATACGCATTGTAAATTGTAACATTTTCACAAGTTTAGTACATGTCTATTGCCTTCATACACCATGTGATCTTTGTCCCCAACCAAAATAAAGGAATCCTATATAACATTCATATTATATAATTTTGTTTCTTCATTTTATATGGAATTGTTTATATTCATTCCATAGTATCTTGTTCATCCTTAAGAAATACATGTAGTATATGCTGTGTATATTATATCAGACATGTAAACAAAACCTGATATTTAAACTACTGGGGTCATTTAGATCCTTTAGAGCACATGAGTTCACTCCCAGTTTTTGTTTTGTTGCTGTCTTTGGTTTTCTGTGTAGTGTTTTTTGTGAACTTGTTGTCGTTTTGTTTTTTTCCGCTGGCATTGTCAGTTTTTCCTAAACTTGCAAGTGTTTAATGTCTCCTGGGTATGTTCCAACTTATTTTTGAGTTTTAGACTACATGTGAATCTGTTATATTTGTTTATCAATAGGTAATTTTTGACTGACTATATTAAATTCCATAATTTGTATTTATGCACTCAATTACAAGTTCTAGAAAGTATTTATATATAAAGTTGTAATTTCTTAGAGATGAAACTTATTTTGTTTGCATTCAAATTCTTAGAGCTTTTTGAATAAATTCAATAGATGATAACAGATAGATAAAATATATAATTCTACAACCAAACATAAAACATAAAAAACATAAAAAAACATAAAAAGAGGGTTTTGGATTTATTTTAGTCCAAATAATTATGACGTATATCTTGAAAGGCTTTGACCCCTTACAGCATTGTAAGTCTTCTTAGCAAAAAAAAAATTTAATAGCCTTTCAAGACTTCATATACCAATATGAGAAAAAAACAATAAATTGATTTATAAAATTATTTTTATGATCAGAATGAATAATAAATTCTTCAGACCATTTAAATTCAAATGAATTTTATCATTGTTTTTCTGATAGCCTACTAAGGTAATTTTGTAGACTTTTTTTTACTGTCTTTGCTTTGAACTTATTTTTAGCTCACCTGACCTGAAAGGTCAAGTAAGCTTTTCTCATCACTTGGCGTCCGTCGTCCTGCGTCCTGCGTCTGTCGTCCGTCGTCCGTAAACTTTTACAAAAATCTTCTCCTCTGAAACTACTTGGCCAAATTCTACCAAACTTGGCCACAATCATCCTTGGGGTATCTAGTTTAAAAAATGTGTGGCGTGACCCGTCAAACCTACCAAGATGGCCGCCATGGCTAAAAATAGAACATAGGGGTAAAATGCAGTTTTTGGCTTATAACTCAAAAACCAAAGCATTTAGAACAAATCTGACAGAGGTAAAATTGTTGATCAGGTCAAGATCTATCTGCCCTGAAATTTTCAGACGAATCGGACAACCTGTTGTTGGGTTGCTGCCTGTGAAATGGTTATTTTAAGGAAATTTTGCAGTTTTTGGTTATTATCTTGAATACTATTATAGATAGAGATAAACTGTAAACAGCAATAATGTTCAGCAAAGTAAGACCTACAAATAAGTCAACATGACCAAAATGGTCAGTCGACCCCTTAAGGAGTTATTGCCCTCTATAGTAAATTTTTAACAACTTTAACAATCTTCTTCTCTGAAACTACTTTGCCATATTTAACCAAACTTGGCCACAATTATCATTGTGGTTTACAGTTTATAAAATGTGTCCGATGACCCAGCCTACCAAACAAAATGGCCGACATGGCTAAAATTAGAACATAGTGGTAAAATGCAGTTTTTGCTTTATATCTTTGAAACTAAGACATTTAGGGCAAATCTTTCAAGATTTTAATGTCCATCAGAATAAGATATATCCCCTCACAAATTTTCAATTGAATCGGACAACCTGTTGTCGGGTTGCTGCCCTAAAATTGGTGATTTTAAGGAAGTTTTGCAGTTTTTGGTTATTATCTTGAATACTATTATAGATAGAGATAAACTGTAAACAGCAATAATGTTCAGCAAAGTAAGATCTACAAATAAGTCAGCATGATCAAAATTGTTAGAGGACCCCTTAAAGAGTTATTGCCCTTTATAGTCAATATTGAACAACTTTTCGTCATTTTTGTAACTTGTATAAAAATCATTTCTAAAACTACTTGGCCAAATTTAACCAAACTTGGCCACAATCATAATACTAGGGTATCTTTTTTTTTTAAAAGTGTCTAATGACCCCGCCTACCAACGAAGATGGCCAACATCTGTAAACACATTAACAGGTGAGCGACACAGGCTCTTGAGAGCCTCTAGTTTTAAGATGTATTGAATATAACATGTATAAGTTAAAAGAGATGTTTAGTATATAAAAACCTATTAATATGAAATAGTGAAATAACAATTCGCTTTTTGCAGCCGAAAAGGTTCAATTTTGTCAAATTACACTAAGAAACATTGATAATTAGTTATTCACTTGCAAGTGAATGAGTCAACCTCTTTAAATCCGTATTCAGGTGAACTTCAATTTACCCCCTAGCTAAAGATTGACAACGCATGCATTGTACGTGTACTGGTTATTTAAAGAAAAAGAATGTTAACAATGAAAGTTAAACTACGGTAAATCATTTGATTACTATTTGATGCACATTAAATCATTCTTATACGGTTAAGAGCAATGAGAAACATCTATTTTTATACGACCGCAAAAATTGAAAATTTTTTGGTCGTATATTGGTATGACGTTGGCGTCGTCTTCTGCGTCGTCGTAGTCGTCCGAATACTTTTAGTTTTCGCACTCTAACTTTAGTAAAGTGAATAGAAATCTATGAAATTTTAACACAAGGTTTATGACCACAAAAGGAAGGTTGGGATTGATTTTGGGAGTTTTGGTCCCAAAATTTTAGGAATTGGGGGCCAAAAAGGGCCCAAATAAGCATTTTCTTGGTTTTCGCACTATAACTTTAGTTTAAGTAAATAGAAATCTATAAAATTTTGACACAAGGTTTATGACCACAAAAGGAAAGTTGGGATTGATTTTGGGAGTTTTGGTTCCAATAGTTTAGGAATTAGGGGCCAAAAAAGGGCCCAATTAAGCATTATTCTTGGTTTTCGCACCAGAACTTTAGTATAAGTTAATAGAAGTCAATGAAATTTAAACACAAGGTTTATTACCATAAAAGGAAAGTTGGGATTGATTTTGGGAGTTTTGGTCCCAACAGTTTAGGAATAAGGGGTCCAAAGGGTCCAAAATTAAACTTAGTTTAAAAAAAAATTAAATTCTTGGGGTTCTTTGATATGCTGAATCTAAAAATGTACTTAGATTTTTGATTATTGGCCCAGTTTTCAAGTTGGTCCAAATCGGGGTCCAAATCAAACTTTGTTTGATTTCATCAAAAATTGATTAATTGGGGTTCTGTTATATGCCAAATCTAACTGTGTATGTAGATTCTTAATTTTTGGTCCTGTTTTCAAATTGGTCTACATTAAAGTCCAAAGGGTCCAAAATTAAACTATGTTTGATTTTAACAAAAATTGAATTCTTGGGGTTCTTTAATATGCTGAATCTAAACATGTACTTAGATTTTTGATTATGAGCCCAGTTTTAAAGTTGGTCCAAATCAGGATCCAAAATTATTATATGAAATATTGTGCAATAGCAAGACATTTTCAATTGCACAGTATTCAGCAATAGCAAGAAATCTTTAATTGCACAGTATTGTGCAATAGCAAGAAATTTTCAATTGCACAGTATTGCACAATAGCAAGAAATCTTCAATTAGCAAGTATTTTCAATTGCACAGTATTGCGCAATAGCAAGAAATATCTAATTGCACAATATTGTGCAATAGCAAGAAATTTTCGAAAATTGAAGTTATCTTTCTTTGTCCAGAATAGTAGTTGAATCAACTTAAATCATTGTTTTATACAATATACAATGTATATTCACTTTTACTACCAACTGATAAATTAAAACAATCTTTACCAAGTTCAGTGATAACAAGCACCTTTTTTACATTTTAATATTTTATGATGTATTTAAATGAATAGTTATTGTTGCAAACTCCATTAGAAATTTGAATTGAGATCAGTTTTGGAATAAGAGAAAGGGGGATGTGAAAAAAAAATTGGTGGGTTGGGGGTTAAATTTTTCTCATTTCAGATTTCATAAATAAAAAAAAAATGTCTTCAAACATTTATTTGAGAGGATTAATATTCAACAGCATAGTGTATTGCTCAAAGGCAAAACAAAAATTTTAAGTTCATTAGACCACATTCATTCTGTGTCAGAAACCTATGCTGTGTCAACTATTTAATCACAATCCAAATTTAGAGCTAAATCCAGCTTGAATGTTGTGTCCATACTTGCCCCAACCGTTCAGGGTTCAACCTCTGCGGTCGTATAAAGCTGCGCCCTGCGGAGCATCTGGTTAATCTATAAAATCAAATCAAACAGACCTATAAAATTCCAATTGCACATGTTGGTTTAATCTATTCATATCTTTAATTATGTTTACATCGCTTATGTGGTCATCTGAGGTCAAATCGATAGTTAATTAGATTGTGTCTGGACTAAAATACACACGAAACGAACCTATATATTATCTACCCCATGCTCTGTAAACTTTTTATTTTAGACTTTTGATAGTTTGGATAAATGTTTTACATTGTTATAAATCATATATGAGAATTTGAGTCAAATCGGTGACCATGAATTTGACAGCTAGTGCCCCTTTCACAATTTTCAATTAGTAAATTACTTATTTACTTATTACTTATCCTCTTCATCCCCAGTGGGACATAAGGCCACAACACACGGCCTGTCAATTAGTATTTGATAAGGGTAAATTATTTTTCATCACCCAAAGCTATATTTGTTTATTTAATGTCTACCCTAACTTAAGAATACCTGGTTTAGTTGTGTGCTCATATTAATATGTATTTTCGACTGATTGTGATTTTGTTTGTTTTGTTTTGTACATACTATTTTGATTTGTTATTTATTATGAATATTCACAAGGTAAAGTTGTAAGTTTTCTGAAGCCTTGTCTACCTATATCTGTCTAAAAAATCATCTGTGTTTTAGAGTCATATCTTGGATTCACATTGTGTAAACTGTAGATAATATGCAAGAATAGTTATACATACTTTTTGTACACTATGTATCAAAAGGTAAAAAAAAGAATAACTTTGCATTACAGGTCAACAGTGTTTCTTATGTAATTTTTTTGTGAATTGTACATGTTCATTTAATATATGTCATATGGCCTTTTTGTTTAACGATAATTGTGTATTATTTAAGAATCATGCATTAATAAAAAATGGAACACAGATTTTGATTGTTAGATTTTTTGTTAGTGTTGGATTGAGAATAAAGAGTGTAGTGTATCAAACCAGGATACAAAATGTTGGAGTCTTTTTGTAATTGTATGAAGAAAAGAGGGGATTTGTGTAAAAAAAAAATCAATGATGATTCATTAGCCCCCAAAAAATGCAGGATCGATTTGTTAAAACAACTGATCATGAACCTTTCTGTTGAAAAAAAATGTTTCCCATGTATATCCACTTTATATTCTTGGTTTTAGTTTATAAGATTTTTTTGCAATTTTTTCAGTGTCATAAAACATGTTTTATCTGAGCAGAAATATGTCATTTCTAATAGACAATGTTTGACCAATTTTATAGTGGTTTTTTTTCAATACAGGTATAATCATAAAAAAAAGATGGTAAGAAACAGTGGATTGCAAAAATAGTAATTTAGTAGATTTATAAAATGCTGGTATGATTGAAACCATCATCTGACTACTTATATGAGTTATTGCCCTTTAATTAAGGATTAATGTTCTTGACTATTATTTAAAAATGTATAATAGATGAATGTAAAATAAACTGTCAACAGCAAAAAAGATCACTTTCATCACCAGTGAAATGATCAGAAAAACAAAATCTCATAAGCCAATAAAACATTCAAAAACTGTAAGCAGCAAAAATAATCAGAAAGTCATAATTACAAAAATACTAAATGACTGAGACCATAAAAAAACTACACATATGCCTGAGACCATCAAATGACTATTTATATGACAGACCATCAAATATTGATTTATATGATAGACCATCAAATAACTGCTTATATTATTGAAACCATCAATTGGCTGCTTATATTATTAAAACCATCAAGTGGCTGCTTATATTATTGAAACCATTAAATGACTGCTTATATTATTGAAACCATCAAATGACTATTTATATTATTGAAACCATCAAAGGCTGCTTATATTATTGAAACCATCAAATGGCTATGGATATTATTAAAACCATCAGAAGACTACTTACTGGACTCAATTACTAATATGATTGCAATTGTCACACGACTAGTAATCGGATTTTGAAACTATTTAATGACTACTTACATGATTGAAACAATTTAATCACTTAATATCATTACAAGCATCAATAGACTACTTTAAGATCGAAACATAAAATGGCTACTCTTATAACTGAAACCATCAAATGACTACAAAATGACTGAAACCATCAAATGACTACTTATATAAATGAAACCATCAAAGGGTTTCTTATATTTCTGAAACCATCAAATGACCACTAATATGATTGAAACCATCAAATGACTTCTTTTATGATTGAAACCATCAAACGACAACTTAAATGGCCTAAACCTTCAAATATCAATGCAAATATCAATCGACTTCTTTGTGATTGTAACATAAAAAGATAACTTATATAACTGAAACCATAAAATGACTGAAACCTACAAATGACTACTTATATTATTGAAACCATCAACTGACTACTTATATTATTGAAACCATCAAATGACTTCTTACATAACTGAAACCATCAAACGGCTACTTTTATAACTGAAACCATCAAATTACTGTTTATATTACTGAAACCATAAAATGACTACTTTTATGATGAAACCATTAAATGACTACTAATAAGATGAAACCATCAAATGAATACTTATATCTCTGAAACCATCGAAAAACCTTTTATAACTGAATCCATCTAATGACTAGTTATATAACTGAAACCATCAAATGACTGTTATAATTGAAACCATCAAATGACTACTCATATGATTAAAACCATCAAATGATTACTTTTATGACTAAAACTATCAATTGACTATAAAATTGATCAAAACCATAAAGTAATTACTTATATGACTGAACCCATTAAGTGACTACTAATATCATTGAAACCATTAAATGAATATTTGTATGATTAAAATCATCAAATGACTTCTTATACAATGGAAACAATTGGAAGACTACTTTTATAACTGAAATCATCAAAAGACTACTTAAATGACTGAAACCGTCAAATGACTATTGATATAATTGAAACAATCAAACGACTACTAAAATTATTGAAACCATTGAATGACTACTTATATGATTACTTTTATGACTGAAACCATCAATTACCTACAAAAATTATTAAAACCATTAAGTAATTACTTATATGACTGAACGCATCAAGTGACATCTTATATGACTGTACATGACCTGCCACTGAAACAAATTAAACAGGAAAGATATACAAATATTTAATTGAATTAATGAATTATATTGAAACAAATGGATTGGATAGAGGCTCCAGTTTATATAAGTCCTTTCTCATGTACAAATAAGTCACGAATGAATCTGCTAGTTGGCTACAGTATGGCATTATAATATTTTCATCCATCATTTAATTGCATGACCATATTTTATATTTTCATTGTTCAGAAACTGATTCAAAACATGTACAGATTTTTTAGGTAAAGATTGCATGAAATGCAATCAAAACCTTACGGGACGATGTCTTCCCGATTGTCATACTTTTTGAAATTACAGGTAAAAAAGTAACGAAATTTTTTTGGAACAATCGGGAATATGTTTGTTGGACAATTCGGGAATATGTTTGTTGGACAATCGGGAATATGTTTGTTGGACAATTGGGAATTGTTTTGATAGTGATTATCTTGTTTTTATAGTGTATAGCAGTTAATGGGCGCATTGCATTTGCGCCAATTTTAAAAAAATCCAATCTTTCATTTGCTCCACAAGGTTATATTTCATTTGCGCCATAAAAAAACTGCTTCATTTGCGCCATTTTACAGGTAATACAGGTAATATATAACAGGAAAGGAATTCTCGCTCTATCGTAACTGTGACTACAATAATAGTAGTCTCAGAGAAATACCCATGGATAATTGATTCAGTTTAATCATACTCATTTCTAGATTTCTAAATACAAAACTGAAAATCAGTTAGGTTTAGATATATCTAATGTTCACATTTAAGATGTACATGTATCAATATGGACATTGTCAATTCAGAGACAAACCAAGGAAATAAGTCTCATCAGATGTTCTGAAAAATAGTGACAAGTCATTTAGGTGTCCTAAAAGACTTGCAAAGGAAGGGAGCTACCATTTGATTTTTATGGGGGGCTAGGATGAAATTTGAAGAAAAAAAGGCAGGACAGGAGTTTTGAGTAAAAAAAAAGGCAGGATGAGACACTTACAAAAAAAAAAAATCAGGACGACAATTTGGGTAAAAAAAAGTCAGGATAAACTAAAATAAAAGGCAGGACCGAACAAAGTGAAAAATAAAAAGGCAGGACAGAGATTACAGCTAAAAAAAAATGCAGGACAAAATTTTTCATCCTAGCCCCCCATAAAAATCAAATGGTAGCTCCCTAAAGGCAGAATAACAACTGATATGGAACACAAAACAATTATCAAAACTTTGAACAATCGCAACCATGGGGTAAACCAGCAGAAAGTATAATCTCAAAAAACTCATTGAAAGGTATACTTATTGTTTTATGATGACTTATTTCTGAGGAATATGTTTTGACTAACAAGAACTTTATCAAAATTATTGGGTTTTTTTTTAACATTTTTTTTTTATTAATACCTGTATCATACGTATTTACCTGTAATATTGGCGCAAATGAAATATAGTTTGTGGCGCAAAGGAAAGATTTTTTTGGCGCAAATGAAGTGCCAATTGGCGCAAAAGCAAAGCACCGCAGTTGGGCACAGGTTACTAATCCATCCATGTAACTTATAAAATATCGAGAGGAAAAATTAAACAAATAATAATATTTACATAATTTAGTCGTAGATGCATGATTTATAAAATTGTTATTATTGGCTTTGAACTAGCAGTCAGAAAATGGGAGTCTCAGATCTGTACTTAGTGTCTTTGTTGTATTTGTAGCCGTGTACGTCCACTATGAATTTTGGTTACACGCATTACTGTGTGTACCCATCTGAAGAGATATGCCCTTTTCAACCGAGTTGTATATAATAATTCTTATTTTGTACAGTTTTAACACTGTTCCGGTTTATTGGGAGTGTCGGGGGCTTCAAATAAGTTTAGCTCTGCTATAATCTGTATTTGTCTGTTCTAAGTCAGGTGCCTGTAATTTGGTGGTTGTAATTCGTTCATTATTTGGTACATAATTTAGGTCGTTAGTTTTTTCTCGTTTGAATAGTTTTACATTTTTCATATCAGTGCCTTTTAAAGTTTATAATGCGGTATGAGTTGACTCATTACTGACGGCAGTATGGTGACCTATAATTGTTAATTTCTGTGTCATTTGGTCTCTGATGGAGAGTTGTCTCATTCGAAATCATACCACATTTTCTTATTTTTTATTGTAGTCTGGTTCTTCTTTATATACCATGTATACCTAGTGATGGGTCTTGTTGACTGCACTTAGGCAAATTGTATCTCGGTGCAATTCGGTCAAGATAATGACAATGTTGTGTTTGAGTCTTTAAAAAAGAAAGCCTATTTCTTGAGTTGCCATGATTGCATTTTGAACCATCATAAAATACACAAGATTATTCCGTTGCAATCTTTTATTTGAATATCATTACTACAATAAAAAATCAGAGTTGTGACCTCAGAATTCTTGCTCTGCTTTCTTGTGTTGCTGTTTTAGTTTAAACAATATTTTATTGAAATAAATTGAATTGGATTGGGCAACAGGCACAGCCTATGTAAGCCCTCTCCACTGCAACTGTTTTGCTGAAGCTGATGTCCTTTTGTCAGTTTCTCTCGACTTATGAGTTTTGAATGTTATCTCGTTAATATTCTCCGCCTCTTCATTTTAGTTAAATGGAAAGCCATTACATGTATGCATAGCAACATGCCACAAAGAAATGCTACTAGCTCTCTGTAACATGCAGGGAACATAAATTTCTCACTGTGCAAGGTCTCGGATTCGACGTTCCGACCAAACGTTGCCTGCGATGAATCTAAATAATGACTGCGTGATACATTCTCCGAAATTTTGCCATCCTTGGTCATAAACCACACCCTTTTGTAGTAAGAAAAAGAAATCTATACATAAAGGTGTCGTCCTAAAGTTAAAAACGAACTGACTAGTGTAACTTAAAATATAAAGTTAAAACTTAAAGGTCTCCACACTAAAATTGTGATGGACACATAGACCTTTAAACGCAGGCCCTGTAACTGACGCTGTACCCTTCCTATCTTTCTTTAAAGTCTTTTTACACTTCTTAGTCATATACTTCTATTTAACAAGTATAACCTGACATTAGTAATATGTTTCTCAATAAATCAATCAATACTACAAGGCAATAATGAACAATTTTTATTACATGTAGGTGCTTCATGTCCAGCGACAAATATATCAGTCATATTTGAAAAAGATAGTAACACGTATGTGTTGCAAAACATTGCTTAAGTTCATTAAAAAAATCCAGTTAATAGATCCCACAAAAGCATTCAAGAAGAATTTTTAATCATTGACGAATCTGCTTCATGTCCAGCGACAAATATATCAGTCATAATACAAGAAGATAGTAAAATGTATGTGTTGAAAAACATTGTTTTAGTCTATTTAAAATCCTTTCAACGGATTCGTGTTTACCAAACAAAAATACGATGTAGGAAACGTCTTAAATAAATCCTGATTTATTTTATTGCTTTTTTGGTGTTTGAATTCCACTTTCATCACTACTGGCTTTTCATTGCGCACAGTTTTTTATCAGTAAAAAAGAAACCAACAACAACAACAAAACAACAAACAAATGGTAGCATAAGCAAAGTGAATAGGTCATTCATATATATCTGTAGTCGTTGGGATGCTGTCTCTTTGAGGGAAACTCGCAATTCCTTTGCTCCGTTCAGCGTGCACATGTCGTTTGCATATTTTTGTCGCTAGGTTGCTGTCTTATCGACATTTACCCCACATTCTGTTTATTGCACACTATATATTTTCAAACATGCAGTTTAAGATGTTATTTCATGTATAATAAAGTGAGAAAATGCAGAAGAGAAGACCAAAGGACTCAAAAGAAGAAAAAAAATGATATTTTTTTTCTTCAAAAACGACCTGTTTGGTCACTCGTATATTGGTTGTCTATGAATATAGTTCCTGACAGTTTTATGAATGTAAACTATAAGACTAGTGCTGTGTCTTGTAGGGGAAAATGTATAACTTAACATTATAAGTTATGTTATTTGTTTGATAGTGATGTGTGTCATCATTTCTTAATTTTTTTTAATTTTTCGGATGGCATTATGGGAGGAAGTGTCAAAAATGTATGGAAAGGCAAATTTGTCTACTTAAACAGCGTCAAAATCGTAGTTTTAAAAGTGCCACTTTTCCCATGTTACTAATAACGTTATATTTCATGTCATTAAGCAGTTCATATTTAGTAAGCACACGAGTTCATGTTAAGATGTACTACAGATTGCAACTCTTGTTTTATTTAGTAACTGTAAATCTTTAATCTGTGTTTGCCAAACAAAACAAAAATTAAAAAAAAATATGTCTTCACTGGGAACTCCAGAGCTGAAACCTACAGACTTCAGTTTAGCAGGGACGTAACTCTATTGACATTTTGCGCATAGAAACTGTACAGATACAGTCAGTGTAGTGCAGTTGTGCTTCCCATCGACATGTCTACTTAACTACCGAATGATGCATCTAAATATTGACTGCGTGATACATTCTCCGAAATTTTGCAATCCTTGGTCATAAACCACACCCTTTTGTAGTAAGAAAAAGAAATCTATACATAAAGGTGTCGTCCTAAAGTTAAAAACGAATTGACTAGTGTAACTTAAAATATAAAGTTAAAACTTAAAGGTCTCCACACTAAAATTGTGATGGACACATAGACCTTTAAACGCAGGCCCTGTAACTGACGCTGTACCCTTCCTATCTTTCTTTAAAGTCTTTTTACACTTCTTAGTCATATACTTCTATTTAACAAGTATAACCTGACATTAGTAATATGTTTCTCAATAAATCAATCAATACTACAAGGCAATAATGAACAATTTTTATTACATGTAGGTGCATCATGTCCAGCCACAAATATATCAGTCATATTTGAAAAAGATAGTAACACGTATGTGTTGCAAAACATTGCTTAAGTTCATTAAAAAATCCAGTTAATAGATCCTACAAAAGCATTCAAGAAGAATTTTTAATCATTGACGAATCTGCTTCATGTCCAGCGACAAATATATCAGTCATAATACAAGAAGATAGTAAAATGTATGTGTTAATAAAAACATTGTTTTAGTCAATTTAAAATCCTTTCAACGGATTCGTGTTTACCAAACAAAAATACGATGTAGGAAACGTCTTAAATAAATCCTGATTTATTTTATTGCTTTTTTGGTGTTTGAATTCCACTTTCATCACTACTGGCTTTTCATTGCGCACAGTTTTTTATCAGTAAAACCAACAACAACAACAAAACAACAAACAAATGGTAGCATAAGCAAAGTGAATAGGTCATTCATATATATCTGTAGTCGTTGGGATGCTGTCTCTTTGAGGGAAACTCGCAATTCCTTTGCTCCGTTCAGCGTGCACATGTCGTTTGCATATTTTTGTCGCTAGGTTGCTGTCTTATCGACATTTACCCCACATTCTGTTTATTGCACACTATATATTTTCAAACATGCAGTTTAAGATGTTATTTCATGTATAATAAAGTGAGAAAATGCAGAAGAGAAGACCAAAGGACTCAAAAGAAGAAAAAAAAATGATATTTTTTTCTTCAAAAACGACCTGTTTGGTCACTCGTATATTGGTTGTCTATGAATATAGTTCTTGACAGTTTTATGAATGTAAACTATAAGTGCTGTGTCTTGTAGGGGAAAATGTATAACGTAACATTATAAGTTATGTTATTTGTTTGATAGTGATGTGTGTCATCATTTCTTAATTTTTTTTATTTTTTCGGATGGCATTATGGGAGGAAGTGTCAAAAATGTATGAAAGGCAAATTTGTCTACTTAAACAGCGTCAAAATCGTAGTTTTAAAAGTGCCACTTTTCCCATGTTACTAATAACGTTATATTTCATGTCATTAAGCAGTTCATATTTAGTAAGCACACGAGTTCATGTTAAGATGTACTACAGATTGCAACTCTTGTTTTATTTAGTAACTGTAAATCTTTAATCTGTGTTTGCCAAACAAAACAAAAATTAAAAAAAAATATGTCTTCACTGGGAACTCCAGAGCTGAAACCTACAGACTTCAGTTTAGCAGGGACGTAACTCTATTGACATTTTGCGCATAGAAACTGTACAGATACAGTCAGTGTAGTGCAGTTGTGCTTCCCATCGACATGTCTACTTAGCTACCGAATGATGCATCTAAATAATGACTGCGTGATACATTCTCCGAAATTTTGCAATCCTTGGTCATAAACCACACCCTTTTGTAGTAAGAAAAAGAAATCTATACATAAAGGTGTCGTCCTAAAGTTAAAAACGAACTGACTAGTGTAACTTAAAATATAAAGTTAAAACTTAAAGGTCTCCACACTAAAATTGTGATGGACACATAGACCTTCAAACGCAGGCCCTGTAACTGACGCTGTACCCTTCCTATCTTTCTTTAAAGTCTTATTACACTTCTTAGTCATATACTTCTATTTAACAAGTATAACCTGACATTAGTAATATGTTTCTCAATAAATCAATCAATACTACAAGGCAATAATGAACAATTTTTATTACATGTAGGTGCTTCATGTCCAGCGACAAATATATCAGTCATATTTGAAAAAGATAGTAACACGTATGTGTTGCAAAACATTGCTTAAGTTCATTAAAAAATCCAGTTAATAGATCCTACAAAAGCATTCAAGAAGAATTTTTAATCATTGACGAATCTGCTTCATGTCCAGCGACAAATATATCAGTCATAATACAAGAAGATAGTAAAATGTATGTGTTAATAAAAACATTGTTTTAGTCAATTTAAAATCCTTTCAACGGATTCGTGTTTACCAAACAAAAATACGATGTAGGAAACGTCTTAAATAAATCCTGATTTATTTTATTGCTTTTTTGGTGTTTGAATTCCACTTTCATCACTACTGGCTTTTCATTGCGCACAGTTTTTTATCAGTAAAAAAGAAACCAACAACAACAACAAAACAACAAACAAATGGTAGCATAAGCAAAGTGAATAGGTCATTCATATATATCTGTAGTCGTTGGGATGCTGTCTCTTTGAGGGAAACTCGCAATTCCTTTGCTCCGTTCAGCGTGCACATGTCGTTTGCATATTTTTGTCGCTAGGTTGCTGTCTTATCGACATTTACCCCACATTCTGTTTATTGCACACTATATATTTTCAAACATGCAGTTTAAGATGTTATTTCATGTATAATAAAGTGAGAAAATGCAGAAGAGAAGACCAAAGGACTCAAAAGAAGAAAAAAAAAATGATATTTTTTTCTTCAAAAACGACCTGTTTGGTCACTCGTATATTGGTTGTCTATGAATATAGTTCTTGACAGTTTTATGAATGTAAACTATAAGTGCTGTGTCTTGTAGGGGAAAATGTATAACGTAACATTATAAGTTATGTTATTTGTTTGATAGTGATGTGTGTCATCATTTCTTAATTTTTTTTATTTTTTCGGATGGCATTATGGGAGGAAGTGTCAAAAATGTATGAAAGGCAAATTTGTCTACTTAAACAGCGTCAAAATCGTAGTTTTAAAAGTGCCACTTTTCCCATGTTACTAATAACGTTATATTTCATGTCATTAAGCAGTTCATATTTAGTAAGCACACGAGTTCATGTTAAGATGTACTACAGATTGCAACTCTTGTTTTATTTAGTAACTGTAAATCTTTAATCTGTGTTTGCCAAACAAAACAAAAATTAAAAAAAAATATGTCTTCACTGGGAACTCCAGAGCTGAAACCTACAGACTTCAGTTTAGCAGGGACGTAACTCTATTGACATTTTGCGCATAGAAACTGTACAGATACAGTCAGTGTAGTGCAGTTGTGCTTCCCATCGACATGTCTACTTAGCTACCGAATGATGCATCTAAATAATGACTGCGTGATACATTCTCCGAAATTTTGCAATCCTTGGTCATAAACCACACCCTTTTGTAGTAAGAAAAAGAAATCTATACATAAAGGTGTCGTCCTAAAGTTAAAAACGAACTGACTAGTGTAACTTAAAATATAAAGTTAAAACTTAAAGGTCTCCACACTAAAATTGTGATGGACACATAGACCTTCAAACGCAGGCCCTGTAACTGACGCTGTACCCTTCCTATCTTTCTTTAAAGTCTTATTACACTTCTTAGTCATATACTTCTATTTAACAAGTATAACCTGACATTAGTAATATGTTTCTCAATAAATCAATCAATACTACAAGGCAATAATGAACAATTTTTATTACATGTAGGTGCTTCATGTCCAGCGACAAATATATCAGTCATATTTGAAAAAGATAGTAACACGTATGTGTTGCAAAACATTGCTTAAGTTCATTAAAAAATCCAGTTAATAGATCCTACAAAAGCATTCAAGAAGAATTTTTAATCATTGACGAATCTGCTTCATGTCCAGCGACAAATATATCAGTCATAATACAAGAAGATAGTAAAATGTATGTGTTAATAAAAACATTGTTTTAGTCAATTTACAATCCTTTCAACGGATTCGTGTTTACCAAACAAAAATACGATGTAGGAAACGTCTTAAATAAATCCTGATTTATTTTATTGCTTTTTTGGTGTTTGAATTCCACTTTCATCACTACTGGCTTTTCATTGCGCACAGTTTTTTATCAGTAAAAAAGAAACCAACAACAACAACAAAACAACAAACAAATGGTAGCATAAGCAAAGTGAATAGGTCATTCATATATATCTGTAGTCGTTGGGATGCTGTCTCTTTGAGGGAAACTCGCAATTCCCTTGCTCCGTTCAGCGTGCACATGTCGTTTGCATATTTTTGTCGCTAGGTTGCTGTCTTATCGACATTTACCCCACATTCTGTTTATTGCACACTATATATTTTCAAACATGCAGTTTAAGATGTTATTTCATGTATAATAAAGTGAGAAAATGCAGAAGAGAAGACCAAAGGACTCAAAAGAAGAAAAAAAATGATATTTTTTTTCTTCAAAAACGACCTGTTTGGTCACTCGTATATTGGTTGTCTATGAATATAGTTCCTGACAGTTTTATGAATGTAAACTATAAGTGATGTGTCTTGTAGGGGAAAATGTATAACTTAACATTATAAGTTATGTTATTTGTTTGATAGTGATGTGTGTCATCATTTCTTAATTTTTTTTATTTTTTCGGATGGCATTATGGGAGGAAGTGTCAAAAATGTATGGAAAGGCAAATTTGTCTACTTAAACAGCGTCAAAATCGTAGTTTTAAAAGTGCCACTTTTCCCATGTTACTAATAACGTTATATTTCATGTCATTAAGCAGTTCATATTAAGTAAGCACACGAGTTCATGTTAAGATGTACTACAGATTGCAACTCTTGTTTTATTTAGTAACTGTAAATCTTTAATCTGTGTTTGCCAAACAAAAAAAAAAATTAAAAAAAAATATGTCTTCACTGGGAACTCCAGAGCTGAAACCTACAGACTTCAGTTTAGCAGGGACGTAACTCTATTGACATTTTGCGCATAGAAACTTTACAGATACAGTCAGTGTAGTGCAGTTGTGCTTCCCATCGACATGTCTACTTAGCTACCGAATGATGCATCTAAATATTGACTGCGTGATACATTCTCCGAAATTTTGCAATCCTTGGTCATAAACCACACCCTTTTGTAGTAAGAAAAAGAAATCTATACATAAAGGTGTCGTCCTAAAGTTAAAAACGAACTGACTAGTGTAACTTAAAATATAAAGTTAAAACTTAAAGGTCTCCACACTAAAATTGTGATGGACACATAGACCTTCAAACGCAGACCCTGTAACTGACGCTGTACCCTTCCTATCTTTCTTTAAAGTCTTATTACACTTCTTAGTCATATACTTCTATTTAACAAGTATAACCTGACATTAGTAATATGTTTCTCAATAAATCAATCAATACTACAAGGCAATAATGAACAATTTTTATTACATGTAGGTGCTTCATGTCCAGCGACAAATATATCAGTCATATTTGAAAAAGATAGTAACACGTATGTGTTGCAAAACATTGCTTAAGTTCATTAAAAAATCCAGTTAATAGATCCTACAAAAGCATTCAAGAAGAATTTTTAATCATTGACGAATCTGCTTCATGTCCAGCGACAAATATATCAGTCATAATACAAGAAGATAGTAAAATGTATGTGTTAATAAAAACATTGTTTTAGTCAATTTAAAATCCTTTCAACGGATTCGTGTTTACCAAACAAAAATACGATGTAGGAAACGTCTTAAATAAATCCTGATTTATCTTATTGCTTTTTTGGTGTTTGAATTCCACTTTCATCACTACTGGCTTTTCATTGCGCACAGTTTTTTATCAGTAAAAAAGAAACCAACAACAACAACAAAACAACAAACAAATGGTAGCATAAGCAAAGTGAATAGGTCATTCATATATATCTGTAGTCGTTGGGATGCT
This sequence comes from Mytilus galloprovincialis, assembly GCF_965363235.1. Classification (NCBI taxonomy): domain Eukaryota; kingdom Metazoa; phylum Mollusca; class Bivalvia; order Mytilida; family Mytilidae; genus Mytilus; species Mytilus galloprovincialis. Next base: position 70,701,685 of record NC_134843.1, read on the forward strand.
GTCTCTTTGAGGGAAACTCGCAATTCCTTTGCTCCGTTCAGCGTGCACATGTCGTTTGCATATTTTTGTCGCTAGGTTGCTGTCTTATCGACATTTACCCCACATTCTGTTTATTGCACACTATATATTTTCAAACATGCAGTTTAAGATGTTATTTCATGTATAATAAAGTGAGAAAATGCAGAAGAGAAGACCAAAGGACTCAAAAGAAGAAAAAAAAATGATATTTTTTTCTTCAAAAACGACCTGTTTGGTCACTCGTATATTGGTTGTCTATGAATATAGTTCTTGACAGTTTTATGAATGTAAACTATAAGTGCTGTGTCTTGTAGGGGAAAATGTATAACGTAACATTATAAGTTATGTTATTTGTTTGATAGTGATGTGTGTCATCATTTCTTAATTTTTTTACTTTTCGGATGGCATTATGGGAGGAAGTGTCAAAAATGTATGAAAGGCAAATTTGTCTACTTAAACAGCGTCAAAATCGTAGTTTTAAAAGTGCCACTTTTCCCATGTTACTAATAACGTTATATTTCATGTCATTAAGCAGTTCATATTTAGTAAGCACACGAGTTCATGTTAAGATGTACTACAGATTGCAACTCTTGTTTTATTTAGTAACTGTAAATCTTTAATCTGTGTTTGCCAAACAAAACAAAAATTAAAAAAAAATATGTCTTCACTGGGAACTCCAGAGCTGAAACCTACAGACTTCAGTTTAGCAGGGACGTAACTCTATTGACATTTTGCGCATAGAAACTGTACAGATACAGTCAGTGTAGTGCAGTTGTGCTTCCCATCGACATGTCTACTTAGCTACCGAATGATGCATCTAAATAATGACTGCGTGATACATTCTCCGAAATTTTGCAATCCTTGGTCATAAACCACACCCTTTTGTAGTAAGAAAAAGAAATCTATACATAAAGGTGTCGTCCTAAAGTTTAAAACGAACTGACTAGTGTAACTTAAAATATAAAGTTAAAACTTAAAGGTCTCCACACTAAAATTGTGATGGACACATAGACCTTCAAACGCAGGCCCTGTAACTGACGCTGTACCCTTCCTATCTTTCTTTAAAGTCTTATTACACTTCTTAGTCATATACTTCTATTTAACAAGTATAACCTGACATTAGTAATATGTTTCTCAATAAATCAATCAATACTACAAGGCAATAATGAACAATTTTTATTACATGTAGGTGCTTCATGTCCAGCGACAAATATATCAGTCATATTTGAAAAAGATAGTAACACGTATGTGTTGCAAAACATTGCTTAAGTTCATTAAAAAATCCAGTTAATAGATCCTACAAAAGCATTCAAGAAGAATTTTTAATCATTGACGAATCTGCTTCATGTCCAGCGACAAATATATCAGTCATAATACAAGAAGATAGTAAAATGTATGTGTTAATAAAAACATTGTTTTAGTCAATTTAAAATCCTTTCAACGGATTCGTGTTTACCAAACAAAAATACGATGTAGGAAACGTCTTAAATAAATCCTGATTTATCTTATTGCTTTTTTGGTGTTTGAATTCCACTTTCATCACTACTGGCTTTTCATTGCGCACAGTTTTTTATCAGTAAAAAAGAAACCAACAACAACAACAAAACAACAAACAAATGGTAGCATAAGCAAAGTGAATAGGTCATTCATATATATCTGTAGTCGTTGGGATGCTGTCTCTTTGAGGGAAACTCGCAATTCCTTTGCTCCGTTCAGCGTGCACATGTCGTTTGCATATTTTTGTCGCTAGGTTGCTGTCTTATCGACATTTACCCCACATTCTGTTTATTGCACACTATATATTTTCAAACATGCAGTTTAAGATGTTATTTCATGTATAATAAAGTGAGAAAATGCAGAAGAGAAGACCAAAGGACTCAAAAGAAGAAAAAAAAATGATATTTTTTTCTTCAAAAACGACCTGTTTGGTCACTCGTATATTGGTTGTCTATGAATATAGTTCTTGACAGTTTTATGAATGTAAACTATAAGTGCTGTGTCTTGTAGGGGAAAATGTATAACGTAACATTATAAGTTATGTTATTTGTTTGATAGTGATGTGTGTCATCATTTCTTAATTTTTTTTATTTTTTCGGATGGCATTATGGGAGGAAGTGTCAAAAATGCATGAAAGGCAAATTTGTCTACTTAAACAGCGTCAAAATCGTAGTTTTAAAAGTGCCACTTTTCCCATGTTACTAATAACGTTATATTTCATGTCATTAAGCAGTTCATATTTAGTAAGCACACGAGTTCATGTTAAGATGTACTACAGATTGCAACTCTTGTTTTATTTAGTAACTGTAAATCTTTAATCTGTGTTTGCCAAACAAAACAAAAATAAAAAAAAAATATGTCTTCACTGGGAACTCCAGAGCTGAAACCTACAGACTTCAGTTTAGCAGGGACGTAACTCTATTGACATTTTGCGCATAGAAACTGTACAGATACAGTCAGTGTAGTGCAGTTGTGCTTCCCATCGACATGTCTACTTAGCTACCGAATGATGCATCTAAATAATGACTGCGTGATACATTCTCCGAAATTTTGCAATCCTTGGTCATAAACCACACCCTTTTGTAGTAAGAAAAAGAAATCTATACATAAAGGTGTCGTCCTAAAGTTAAAAACGAACTGACTAGTGTAACTTAAAATATAAAGTTAAAACTTAAAGGTCTCCACACTAAAATTGTGATGGACACATAGACCTTCAAACGCAGGCCCTGTAACTGACGCTGTACCCTTCCTATCTTTCTTTAAAGTCTTATTACACTTCTTAGTCATATACTTCTATTTAACAAGTATAACCTGACATTAGTAATATGTTTCTCAATAAATCAATCAATACTACAAGGCAATAATGAACAATTTTTATTACATGTAGGTGCTTCATGTCCAGCGACAAATATATCAGTCATATTTGAAAAAAGATAGTAACACGTATGTGTTGCAAAACATTGCTTAAGTTCATTAAAAAATCCAGTTAATAGATCCTACAAAAGCATTCAAGAAGAATTTTTAATCATTGACGAATCTGCTTCATGTCCAGCGACAAATATATCAGTCATAATACAAGAAAATAGTAAAATGTATGTGTTGAAAAACATTGTTTTAGTCAATTTAAAATCCTTTCAACGGATTCGTGTTTACCAAACAAAAATACGATGTAGGAAACGTCTTAAACAAATCCTGATTTATCTTATTGCTTTTTTGGTGTTTGAATTCCACTTTCATCACTACTGGCTTTTCATTGCGCACAGTTTTTTATCAGTAAAAAAGAAACCAACAACAACAACAAAACAACAAACAAATGGTAGCATAAGCAAAGTGAATAGGTCATTCATATATATCTGTAGTCGTTGGGATGCTGTCTCTTTGAGGGAAACTCGCAATTCCTTTGCTCCGTTCAGCGTGCACATGTCGTTTGCATATTTTTGTCGCTAGGTTGCTGTCTTATCGACATTTACCCCACATTCTGTTTATTGCACACTATATATTTTCAAACATGCAGTTTAAGATGTTATTTCATGTATAATAAAGTGAGAAAATGCAGAAGAGAAGACCAAAGGACTCAAAAGAAGAAAAAAAAATGATATTTTTTTCTTCAAAAACGACCTGTTTGGTCACTCGTATATTGGTTGTCTATGAATATAGTTCTTGACAGTTTTATGAATGTAAACTATAAGTGCTGTGTCTTGTAGGGGAAAATGTATAACGTAACATTATAAGTTATGTTATTTGTTTGATAGTGATGTGTGTCATCATTTCTTAATTTTTTTTATTTTTTCGGATGGCATTATGGGAGGAAGTGTCAAAAATGTATGAAAGGCAAATTTGTTTACTTAAACAGCGTCAAAATCGTAGTTTTAAAAGTGCCACTTTTCCCATGTTACTAATAACGTTATATTTCATGTCATTAAGCAGTTCATATTTAGTAAGCACACGAGTTCATGTTAAGATGTACTACAGATTGCAACTCTTGTTTTATTTAGTAACTGTAAATCTTTAATCTGTGTTTGCCAAACAAAACAAAAATTAAAAAAAAATATGTCTTCACTGGGAACTCCAGAGCTGAAACCTACAGACTTCAGTTTAGCAGGGACGTAACTCTATTGACATTTTGCGCATAGAAACTGTACAGATACAGTCAGTGTAGTGCAGTTGTGCTTCCCATCGACATGTCTACTTAGCTACCGAATGATGCATCTAAATAATGACTGCGTGATACATTCTCCGAAATTTTGCAATCCTTGGTCATAAACCACACCCTTTTGTAGTAAGAAAAAGAAATCTATACATAAAGGTGTCGTCCTAAAGTTAAAAACGAACTGACTAGTGTAACTTAAAATATAAAGTTAAAACTTAAAGGTCTCCACACTAAAATTGTGATGGACACATAGACCTTCAAACGCAGGCCCTGTAACTGACGCTGTACCCTTCCTATCTTTCTTTAAAGTCTTATTACACTTCTTAGTCATATACTTCTATTTAACAAGTATAACCTGACATTAGTAATATGTTTCTCAATAAATCAATCAATACTACAAGGCAATAATGAACAATTTTTATTACATGTAGGTGCTTCATGTCCAGCGACAAATATATCAGTCATATTTGAAAAAAGATAGTAACACGTATGTGTTGCAAAACATTGCTTAAGTTCATTAAAAAATCCAGTTAATAGATCCTACAAAAGCATTCAAGAAGAATTTTTAATCATTGACGAATCTGCTTCATGTCCAGCGACAAATATATCAGTCATAATACAAAAAAATAGTAAAATGTATGTGTTGAAAAACATTGTTTTAGTCAATTTAAAATCCTTTCAACGGATTCGTGTTTACCAAACAAAAATACGATGTAGGAAACGTCTTAAATAAATCCTGATTTATCTTATTGCTTTTTTGGTGTTTGAATTCCACTTTCATCACTACTGGCTTTTCATTGCGCACAGTTTTTTATCAGTAAAAAAGAAACCAACAACAACAACAAAACAACAAACAAATGGTAGCATAAGCAAAGTGAATAGGTCATTCATATATATCTGTAGTCGTTGGGATGCTGTCTCTTTGAGGGAAACTCGCAATTCCTTTGCTCCGTTCAGCGTGCACATGTCGTTTGCATATTTTTGTCGCTAGGTTGCTGTCTTATCGACATTTACCCCACATTCTGTTTATTGCACACTATATATTTTCAAACATGCAGTTTAAGATGTTATTTCATGTATAATAAAGTGAGAAAATGCAGAAGAGAAGACCAAAGGACTCAAAAGAAGAAAAAAAAATGATATTTTTTTCTTCAAAAACGACCTGTTTGGTCACTCGTATATTGGTTGTCTATGAATATAGTTCTTGACAGTTTTATGAATGTAAACTATAAGTGCTGTGTCTTGTAGGGGAAAATGTATAACGTAACATTATAAGTTATGTTATTTGTTTGATAGTGATGTGTGTCATCATTTCTTAATTTTTTTTATTTTTTCGGATGGCATTATGGGAGGAAGTGTCAAAAATGTATGAAAGGCAAATTTGTCTACTTAAACAGCGTCAAAATCGTAGTTTTAAAAGTGCCACTTTTCCCATGTTACTAATAACGTTATATTTCATGTCATTAAGCAGTTCATATTTAGTAAGCACACGAGTTCATGTTAAGATGTACTACAGATTGCAACTCTTGTTTTATTTAGTAACTGTAAATCTTTAATCTGTGTTTGCCAAACAAAACAAAAATTAAAAAAAAATATGTCTTCACTGGGAACTCCAGAGCTGAAACCTACAGACTTCAGTTTAGCAGGGACGTAACTCTATTGACATTTTGCGCATAGAAACTGTACAGATACAGTCAGTGTAGTGCAGTTGTGCTTCCCATCGACATGTCTACTTAGCTACCGAATGATGCATCTAAATAATGACTGCGTGATACATTCTCCGAAATTTTGCAATCCTTGGTCATAAACCACACCCTTTTGTAGTAAGAAAAAGAAATCTATACATAAAGGTGTCGTCCTAAAGTTAAAAACGAACTGACTAGTGTAACTTAAAATATAAAGTTAAAACTTAAAGGTCTCCACACTAAAATTGTGATGGACACATAGACCTTCAAACGCAGGCCCTGTAACTGACGCTGTACCCTTCCTATCTTTCTTTAAAGTCTTATTACACTTCTTAGTCATATACTTCTATTTAACAAGTATAACCTGACATTAGTAATATGTTTCTCAATAAATCAATCAATACTACAAGGCAATAATGAACAATTTTTATTACATGTAGGTGCTTCATGTCCAGCGACAAATATATCAGTCATATTTGAAAAAAGACAGTAACACGTATGTGTTGCAAAACATTGCTTAAGTTCATTAAAAAATCCAGTTAATAGATCCTACAAAAGCATTCAAGAAGAATTTTTAATCATTGACGAATCTGCTTCATGTCCAGCGACAAATATATCAGTCATAATACAAGAAAATAGTAAAATGTATGTGTTGAAAAACATTGTTTTAGTCAATTTAAAATCCTTTCAACGGATTCGTGTTTACCAAACAAAAATACGATGTAGGAAACGTCTTAAATAAATCCTGATTTATCTTATTGCTTTTTTGGTGTTTGAATTCCACTTTCATCACTACTGGCTTTTCATTGCGCACAGTTTTTTATCAGTAAAAAAGAAACCAACAACAACAACAAAACAACAAACAAATGGTAGCATAAGCAAAGTGAATAGGTCATTCATATATATCTGTAGTCGTTGGGATGCTGTCTCTTTGAGGGAAACTCGCAATTCCTTTGCTCCGTTCAGCGTGCACATGTCGTTTGCATATTTTTGTCGCTAGGTTGCTGTCTTATCGACATTTACCCCACATTCTGTTTATTGCACACTATATATTTTCAAACATGCAGTTTAAGATGTTATTTCATGTATAATAAAGTGAGAAAATGCAGAAGAGAAGACCAAAGGACTCAAAAGAAGAAAAAAAAATGATATTTTTTTCTTCAAAAACGACCTGTTTGGTCACTCGTATATTGGTTGTCTATGAATATAGTTCTTGACAGTTTTATGAATGTAAACTATAAGTGCTGTGTCTTGTAGGGGAAAATGTATAACGTAACATTATAAGTTATGTTATTTGTTTGATAGTGATGTGTGTCATCATTTCTTAATTTTTTTTATTTTTTCGGATGGCATTATGGGAGGAAGTGTCAAAAATGTATGAAAGGCAAATTTGTCTACTTAAACAGCGTCAAAATCGTAGTTTTAAAAGTGCCACTTTTCCCATGTTACTAATAACGTTATATTTCATGTCATTAAGCAGTTCATATTTAGTAAGCACACGAGTTCATGTTAAGATGTACTACAGATTGCAACTCTTGTTTTATTTAGTAACTGTAAATCTTTAATCTGTGTTTGCCAAACAAAACAAAAATTAAAAAAAAATATGTCTTCACTGGGAACTCCAGAGCTGAAACCTACAGACTTCAGTTTAGCAGGGACGTAACTCTATTGACATTTTGCGCATAGAAACTGTACAGATACAGTCAGTGTAGTGCAGTTGTGCTTCCCATCGACATGTCTACTTAGCTACCGAATGATGCATCTAAATAATGACTGCGTGATACATTCTCCGAAATTTTGCAATCCTTGGTCATAAACCACACCCTTTTGTAGTAAGAAAAAGAAATCTATACATAAAGGTGTCGTCCTAAAGTTAAAAACGAACTGACTAGTGTAACTTAAAATATAAAGTTAAAACTTAAAGGTCTCCACACTAAAATTGTGATGGACACATAGACCTTCAAACGCAGGCCCTGTAACTGACGCTGTACCCTTCCTATCTTCCTTTAAAGTCTTATTACACTTCTTAGTCATATACTTCTATTTAACAAGTATAACCTGACATTAGTAATATGTTTCTCAATAAATCAATCAATACTACAAGGCAATAATGAACAATTTTTATTACATGTAGGTGCTTCATGTCCAGCGACAAATATATCAGTCATATTTGAAAAAGATAGTAACACGTATGTGTTGCAAAACATTGCTTAAGTTCATTAAAAAATCCAGTTAATAGATCCTACAAAAGCATTCAAGAAGAATTTTTAATCATTGACGAATCTGCTTCATGTCCAGCGACAAATATATCAGTCATAATACAAGAAGATAGTAAAATGTATGTGTTAATAAAAACATTGTTTTAGTCAATTTAAAATCCTTTCAACGGATTCGTGTTTACCAAACAAAAATACGATGTAGGAAACGTCTTAAATAAATCCTGATTTATTTTATTGCTTTTTTGGTGTTTGAATTCCACTTTCATCACTACTGGCTTTTCATTGCGCACAGTTTTTTATCAGTAAAAAAGAAACCAACAACAACAACAAAACAACAAACAAATGGTAGCATAAGCAAAGTGAATAGGTCATTCATATATATCTGTAGTCGTTGGGATGCTGTCTCTTTGAGGGAAACTCGCAATTCCTTTGCTCCGTTCAGCGTGCACATGTCGTTTGCATATTTTTGTCGCTAGGTTGCTGTCTTATCGACATTTACCCCACATTCTGTTTATTGCACACTATATATTTTCAAACATGCAGTTTAAGATGTTATTTCATGTATAATAAAGTGAGAAAATGCAGAAGAGAAGACCAAAGGACTCAAAAGAAGAAAAAAAAATGATATTTTTTTCTTCAAAAACGACCTGTTTGGTCACTCGTATATTGGTTGTCTATGAATATAGTTCTTGACAGTTTTATGAATGTAAACTATAAGTGCTGTGTCTTGTAGGGGAAAATGTATAACGTAACATTATAAGTTATGTTATTTGTTTGATAGTGATGTGTGTCATCATTTCTTGATTTTTTTTATTTTTTCGGATGGCATTATGGGAGGAAGTGTCAAAAATGTATGAAAGGCAAATTTGTCTACTTAAACAGCGTCAAAATCGTAGTTTTAAAAGTGCCACTTTTCCCATGTTACTAATAACGTTATATTTCATGTCATTAAGCAGTTCATATTTAGTAAGCACACGAGTTCATGTTAAGATGTACTACAGATTGCAACTCTTGTTTTATTTAGTAACTGTAAATCTTTAATCTGTGTTTGCCAAACAAAACAAAAATTAAAAAAAAATATGTCTTCACTGGGAACTCCAGAGCTGAAACCTACAGACTTCAGTTTAGCAGGGACGTAACTCTATTGACATTTTGCGCATAGAAACTGTACAGATACAGTCAGTGTAGTGCAGTTGTGCTTCCCATCGACATGTCTACTTAGCTACCGAATGATGCATCTAAATAATGACTGCGTGATACATTCTCCGAAATTTTGCAATCCTTGGTCATAAACCACACCCTTTTGTAGTAAGAAAAAGAAATCTATACATAAAGGTGTCGTCCTAAAGTTAAAAACGAACTGACTAGTGTAACTTAAAATATAAAGTTAAAACTTAAAGGTCTCCACACTAAAATTGTGATGGACACATAGACCTTCAAACGCAGGCCCTGTAACTGACGCTGTACCCTTCCTATCTTTCTTTAAAGTCTTATTACACTTCTTAGTCATATACTTCTATTTAACAAGTATAACCTGACATTAGTAATATGTTTCTCAATAAATCAATCAATACTACAAGGCAATAATGAACAATTTTTATTACATGTAGGTGCTTCATGTCCAGCGACAAATATATCAGTCATATTTGAAAAAAGATAGTAACACGTATGTGTTGCAAAACATTGCTTAAGTTCATTAAAAAATCCAGTTAATAGATCCTACAAAAGCATTCAAGAAGAATTTTTAATCATTGACGAATCTGCTTCATGTCCAGCGACAAATATATCAGTCATAATACAAGAAAATAGTAAAATGTATGTGTTGAAAAACATTGTTTTAGTCAATTTAAAATCCTTTCAACGGATTCGTGTTTACCAAACAAAAATACGATGTAGGAAACGTCTTAAATAAATCCTGATTTATCTTATTGCTTTTTTGGTGTTTGAATTCCACTTTCATCACTACTGGCTTTTCATTGCGCACAGTTTTTTATCAGTAAAAAAGAAACCAACAACAACAACAAAACAACAAACAAATGGTAGCATAAGCAAAGTGAATAGGTCATTCATATATATCTGTAGTCGTTGGGATGCTGTCTCTTTGAGGGAAACTCGCAATTCCTTTGCTCCGTTCAGCGTGCACATGTCGTTTGCATATTTTTGTCGCTAGGTTGCTGTCTTATCGACATTTACCCCACATTCTGTTTATTGCACACTATATATTTTCAAACATGCAGTTTAAGATGTTATTTCATGTATAATAAAGTGAGAAAATGCAGAAGAGAAGACCAAAGGACTCAAAAGAAGAAAAAAAAATGATATTTTTTTCTTCAAAAACGACCTGTTTGGTCACTCGTATATTGGTTGTCTATGAATATAGTTCTTGACAGTTTTATGAATGTAAACTATAAGTGCTGTGTCTTGTAGGGGAAAATGTATAACGTAACATTATAAGTTATGTTATTTGTTTGATAGTGATGTGTGTCATCATTTCTTAATTTTTTTTATTTTTTCGGATGGCATTATGGGAGGAAGTGTCAAAAATGTATGAAAGGCAAATTTGTCTACTTAAACAGCGTCAAAATCGTAGTTTTAAAAGTGCCACTTTTCCCATGTTACTAATAACGTTATATTTCATGTCATTAAGCAGTTCATATTTAGTAAGCACACGAGTTCATGTTAAGATGTACTACAGATTGCAACTCTTGTTTTATTTAGTAACTGTAAATCTTTAATCTGTGTTTGCCAAACAAAACAAAAATTAAAAAAAAATATGTCTTCACTGGGAACTCCAGAGCTGAAACCTACAGACTTCAGTTTAGCAGGGACGTAACTCTATTGACATTTTGCGCATAGAAACTGTACAGATACAGTCAGTGTAGTGCAGTTGTGCTTCCCATCGACATGTCTACTTAGCTACCGAATGATGCATCTAAATAATGACTGCGTGATACATTCTCCGAAATTTTGCAATCCTTGGTCATAAACCACACCCTTTTGTAGTAAGAAAAAGAAATCTATACATAAAGGTGTCGTCCTAAAGTTAAAAACGAACTGACTAGTGTAACTTAAAATATTAAGTTAAAACTTAAAGGTCTCCACACTAAAATTGTGATGGACACATAGACCTTCAAACGCAGGCCCTGTAACTGACGCTGTACCCTTCCTATCTTTCTTTAAAGTCTTATTACACTTCTTAGTCATATACTTCTATTTAACAAGTATAACCTGACATTAGTAATATGTTTCTCAATAAATCAATCAATACTACAAGGCAATAATGAACAATTTTTATTACATGTAGGTGCTTCATGTCCAGCGACAAATATATCAGTCATATTTGAAAAAGATAGTAACACGTATGTGTTGCAAAACATTGCTTAAGTTCATTAAAAAATCCAGTTAATAGATCCTACAAAAGCATTCAAGAAGAATTTTTAATCATTGACGAATCTGCTTCATGTCCAGCGACAAATATATCAGTCATAATACAAGAAGATAGTAAAATGTATGTGTTAATAAAAACATTGTTTTAGTCAATTTAAAATCCTTTCAACGGATTCGTGTTTACCAAACAAAAATACGATGTAGGAAACGTCTTAAATAAATCCTGATTTATTTTATTGCTTTTTTGGTGTTTGAATTCCACTTTCATCACTACTGGCTTTTCATTGCGCACAGTTTTTTATCAGTAAAAAAGAAACCAACAACAACAACAAAACAACAAACAAATGGTAGCATAAGCAAAGTGAATAGGTCATTCATATATATCTGTAGTCGTTGGGATGCTGTCTCTTTGAGGGAAACTCGCAATTCCTTTGCTCCGTTCAGCGTGCACATGTCGTTTGCATATTTTTGTCGCTAGGTTGCTGTCTTATCGACATTTACCCCACATTCTGTTTATTGCACACTATATATTTTCAAACATGCAGTTTAAGATGTTATTTCATGTATAATAAAGTGAGAAAATGCAGAAGAGAAGACCAAAGGACTCAAAAGAAGAAAAAAAAAATGATATTTTTTTCTTCAAAAACGACCTGTTTGGTCACTCGTATATTGGTTGTCTATGAATATAGTTCTTGACAGTTTTATGAATGTAAACTATAAGTGCTGTGTCTTGTAGGGGAAAATGTATAACGTAACATTATAAGTTATGTTATTTGTTTGATAGTGATGTGTGTCATCATTTCTTGATTTTTTTTATTTTTTCGGACGGCATTATGGGAGGAAGTGTCAAAAATGTATGAAAGGCAAATTTGTCTACTTAAACAGCGTCAAAATCGTAGTTTTAAAAGTGCCACTTTTCCCATGTTACTAATAACGTTATATTTCATGTCATTAAGCAGTTCATATTTAGTAAGCACACGAGTTCATGTTAAGATGTACTACAGATTGCAACTCTTGTTTTATTTAGTAACTGTAAATCTTTAATCTGTGTTTGCCAAACAAAACAAAAATTAAAAAAAAATATGTCTTCACTGGGAACTCCAGAGCTGAAACCTACAGACTTCAGTTTAGCAGGGACGTAACTCTATTGACATTTTGCGCATAGAAACTGTACAGATACAGTCAGTGTAGTGCAGTTGTGCTTCCCATCGACATGTCTACTTAGCTACCGAATGATGCATCTAAATAATGACTGCGTGATACATTCTCCGAAATTTTGCAATCCTTGGTCATAAACCACACCCTTTTGTAGTAAGAAAAAGAAATCTATACATAAAGGTGTCGTCCTAAAGTAAAAAACGAACTGACTAGTGTAACTTAAAATATAAAGTTAAAACTTAAAGGTCTCCACACTAAACTTGTGATGGACACATAGACCTTCAAACGCAGGCCCTGTAACTGACGCTGTACCCTTCCTATCTTTCTTTAAAGTCTTATTACACTTCTTAGTCATATACTTCTATTTAACAAGTATAACCTGACATTAGTAATATGTTTCTCAATAAATCAATCAATACTACAAGGCAATAATGAACAATTTTTATTACATGTAGGTGCTTCATGTCCAGCGACAAATATATCAGTCATATTTGAAAAAAGATAGTAACACGTATGTGTTGCAAAACATTGCTTAAGTTCATTAAAAAATCCAGTTAATAGATCCTACAAAAGCATTCAAGAAGAATTTTTAATCATTGACGAATCTGCTTCATGTCCAGCGACAAATATATCAGTCATAATACAAGAAGATAGTAAAATGTATGTGTTAATAAAAACATTGTTTTAGTCAATTTAAAATCCTTTCAACGGATTCGTGTTTACCAAACAAAAATACGATGTAGGAAACGTCTTAAATAAATCCTGATTTATTTTATTGCTTTTTTGGTGTTTGAATTCCACTTTCATCACTACTGGCTTTTCATTGCGCACAGTTTTTTATCAGTAAAAAAGAAACCAACAACAACAACAAAACAACAAACAAATGGTAGCATAAGCAAAGTGAATAGGTCATTCATATATATCTGTAGTCGTTGGGATGCTGTCTCTTTGAGGGAAACTCGCAATTCCTTTGCTCCGTTCAGCGTGCACATGTCGTTTGCATATTTTTGTCGCTAGGTTGCTGTCTTATCGACATTTACCCCACATTCTGTTTATTGCACACTATATATTTTCAAACATGCAGTTTAAGATGTTATTTCATGTATAATAAAGTGAGAAAATGCAGAAGAGAAGACCAAAGGACTCAAAAGAAGAAAAAAAATGATATTTTTTTTCTTCAAAAACGACCTGTTTGGTCACTCGTATATTGGTTGTCTATGAATATAGTTCCTGACAGTTTTATGAATGTAAACTATAAGTGATGTGTCTTGTAGGGGAAAATGTATAACTTAACATTATAAGTTATGTTATTTGTTTGATAGTGATGTGTGTCATCATTTCTTAATTTTTTTTATTTTTTCGGATGGCATTATGGGAGGAAGTGTCAAAAATGTATGAAAGGCAAATTTGTCTACTTAAACAGCGTCAAAATCGTAGTTTTAAAAGTGCCACTTTTCCCATGTTACTAATAACGTTATATTTCATGTCATTAAGCAGTTCATATTTAGTAAGCACACGAGTTCATGTTAAGATGTACTACAGATTGCAACTCTTGTTTTATTTAGTAACTGTAAATCTTTAATCTGTGTTTGCCAAACAAAAAAAAAATTAAAAAAAAATATGTCTTCACTGGGAACTCCAGAGCTGAAACCTACAGACTTCAGTTTAGCAGGGACGTAACTCTATTGACATTTTGCGCATAGAAACTTTACAGATACAGTCAGTGTAGTGCAGTTGTGCTTCCCATCGACATGTCTACTTAGCTACCGAATGATGCATCTAAATATTGACTGCGTGATACATTCTCCGAAATTTTGCAATCCTTGGTCATAAACCACACCCTTTTGTAGTAAGAAAAAGAAATCTATACATAAAGGTGTCGTCCTAAAGTTAGTCTCCACACTAAAATTGTGATGGACACATAGACCTTTAAACGCAGGCCCTGTAACTGACGCTGTATCCTTCCTATCTTTCTTTAAAGTCTTTATACACTTCTTAGTCATATACTTCTATTTAACAAGTATAACCTGACATTAGTAATATGTTTCTCAATAAATCAATCAATACTACAAGGCAATAATGAACAATTTTTATTACATGTAGGTGCTTCATGTCCAGCGACAAATATATCAGTCATATTTGAAAAAAGATAGTAACACGTATGTGTTGCAAAACATTGCTTAAGTTCATTAAAAAATCCAGTTAATAGATCCTACAAAAGCATTCAAGAAGAATTTTTAATCATTGACGAATCTGCTTCATGTCCAGCGACAAATATATCAGTCATAATACAAGAAGATAGTAAAATGTATGTGTTAATAAAAACATTGTTTTAGTCAATTTAAAATCCTTTCAACGGATTCGTGTTTACCAAACAAAAATACGATGTAGGAAACGTCTTAAATAAATCCTGATTTATTTTATTGCTTTTTTGGTGTTTGAATTCCACTTTCATCACTACTGGCTTTTCATTGCGCACAGTTTTTTATCAGTAAAAAAGAAACCAACAACAACAACAAAACAACAAACAAATGGTAGCATAAGCAAAGTGAATAGGTCATTCATATATATCTGTAGTCGTTGGGATGCTGTCTCTTTGAGGGAAACTCGCAATTCCTTTGCTCCGTTCAGCGTGCACATGTCGTTTGCATATTTTTGTCGCTAGGTTGCTGTCTTATCGACATTTACCCCACATTCTGTTTATTGCACACTATATATTTTCAAACATGCAGTTTAAGATGTTATTTCATGTATAATAAAGTGAGAAAATGCAGAAGAGAAGACCAAAGGACTCAAAAGAAGAAAAAAAATGATATTTTTTTTCTTCAAAAACGACCTGTTTGGTCACTCGTATATTGGTTGTCTATGAATATAGTTCCTGACAGTTTTATGAATGTAAACTATAAGTGATGTGTCTTGTAGGGGAAAATGTATAACTTAACATTATAAGTTATGTTATTTGTTTGATAGTGATGTGTGTCATCATTTCTTAATTTTTTTTATTTTTTCGGATGGCATTATGGGAGGAAGTGTCAAAAATGTATGAAAGGCAAATTTGTCTACTTAAACAGCGTCAAAATCGTAGTTTTAAAAGTGCCACTTTTCCCATGTTACTAATAACGTTATATTTCATGTCATTAAGCAGTTCATATTTAGTAAGCACACGAGTTCATGTTAAGATGTACTACAGATTGCAACTCTTGTTTTATTTAGTAACTGTAAATCTTTAATCTGTGTTTGCCAAACAAAACAAAAATTAAAAAAAAATATGTCTTCACTGGGAACTCCAGAGCTGAAACCTACAGACTTCAGTTTAGCAGGGACGTAACTCTATTGACATTTTGCGCATAGAAACTTTACAGATACAGTCAGTGTAGTGCAGTTGTGCTTCCCATCGACATGTCTACTTAGCTACCGAATGATGCATCTAAATATTGACTGCGTGATACATTCTCCGAAATTTTGCAATCCTTGGTCATAAACCACACCCTTTTGTAGTAAGAAAAAGAAATCTATACATAAAGGTGTCGTCCTAAAGTTAGTCTCCACACTAAAATTGTGATGGACACATAGACCTTTAAACGCAGGCCCTGTAACTGACGCTGTACCCTTCCTATCTTTCTTTAAAGTCTTTATACACTTCTTAGTCATATACTTATATTTAACAAGTATAACCTGACATTAGTAATATGTTTCTCAATAAATCAATCAATACTACAAGGCAATAATGAACAATTTTTATTACATGTAGGTGCTTCATGTCCAGCGACAAATATATCAGTCATATTTGAAAAAGATAGTAACACGTATGTGTTGCAAAACATTGCTTAAGTTCATTAAAAAAACCAGTTAATAGATCCTACAAAAGCATTCAAGAAGAATTTTTAATCATTGACGAATCTGCTTCATGTCCAGCGACAAATATATTAGTCATAATACAAGAAGATAGTAAAATGTATGTGTTGAAAAACATTGCTTTAGTCAATTTAAAATCCTTTCAACGGATTCGTGTTTACCAAACAAAAATACGATGTAGGAAACGTCTTAAATAAATCCTGATTTATTTTATTGCTTTTTTTGTGTTTGAATTCCACTTTCATCACTACTGGCTTTTCATTGCGCACAGTTTTTTATCAGTAAAAAAGAAACCAACAACAACAACAAAACAACAAACAAATGGTAGCATAAGCAAAGTGAATAGGTCATTCATATATATCTGTAGTCGTTGGGATGCTGTCTCTTTGAGGGAAACTCGCAATTCCTTTGCTCCGTTCAGCGTGCACATGTCGTTTGCATATTTTTGTCGCTAGGTTGCTGTCTTATCGACATTTACCCCACATTCTGTTTATTGCACACTATATATTTTCAAACATGCAGTTTAAGATGTTATTTCATGTATAATAAAGTGAGAAAATGCAGAAGAGAAGACCAAAGGACTCAAAAGAAGAAAAAAAATGATATTTTTTTCTTCAAAAACGACCTGTTTGGTCACTCGTATATTGGTTGTCTATGAATATAGTTCCTGACAGTTTTATGAATGTAAACTATAAGTGCTGTGTCTTGTAGGGGAAAATGTATAACTTAACATTATAAGTTATGTTATTTGTTTGATAGTGATGTGTGTCATCATTTCTTAATTTTTTTTAATTTTTCGGATGGCATTATGGGAGGAAGTGTCAAAAATGTATGAAAGGCAAATTTGTCTACTTAAACAGCGTCAAAATCGTAGTTTTAAAAGTGCCACTTTTCCCATGTGCCTAATAACGTTATATTTCATGTCATTAAGCAGTTCATATTTAGTAAGCACACGAGTTCATGTTAAGATGTACTACAGATTGCAACTCTTGTTTTATTTAGTAACTGTAAATCTTTAATCTGTGTTTGCCAAACAAAACAAAAATTAAAAAAAAATATGTCTTCACTGGGAACTCCAGAGCTGAAACCTACAGACTTCAGTTTAGCAGGGACGTAACTCTATTGACATTTTGCGCATAGAAACTTTACAGATACAGTCAGTGTAGTGCAGTTGTGCATCCCATCGACATGTCTACTTAGCTACCGAATGATGCATCTAAATAATGACTGCGTGATACATTCTCCGAAATTTTGCAATCCTTGGTCATAAACCACACCCTTTTGTAGTAAGAAAAAGAAATCTATACATAAATGTGTCGTCCTAAAGTTAAAAACGAATTGACTAGTGTAACTTAAAATATAAAGTTAAAACTTAAAGGTCTCCACACTAAAATTGTGATGGACACATAGACCTTTAAACGCAGGCCCTGTAACTGACGCTGTACCCTTCCTATCTCTCTTTAAAGTCTTTTTACACTTCTTAGTCATATACTTCTATTTAACAAGTATAACCTGACATTAGTAATATGTTTCTCAATAAATCAATCAATACTATAAGGCAATAATGAACAATTTTTATTACATGTAGGTGCTTCATGTCCAGCGACAAATATATCAGTCATATTTGAAAAAGATAGTAACACGTATGTGTTGCAAAACATTGCTTAAGTTCATTAAAAAATCCAGTTAATAGATCCTACAAAAGCATTCAAGAAGAATTTTTAATCATTGACGAATCTGCTTCATGTCCAGCGACAAATATATCAGTCATAATACAAGAAGATAGTAAAATGTATGTGTTGAAAAACATTGTTTTAGTCAATTTAAAATCCTTTCAACGGATTCGTGTTTACCAAACAAAAATACGATGTAGGAAACGTCTTAAATAAATCCTGATTTATTTTATTGCTTTTTTGGTGTTTGAATTCCACTTTCATCACTACTGGATTTTCATTGCGCACAGTTTTTTATCAGTAAAAAAGAAACCAACAACAACAACAAAACAACAAACAAATGATAGCATAAGCAAAGTGAATAGGTCATTCATATATATCTGTAGTCGTTGGGATGCTGTCTCTTTGAGGGAAACTCGCAATTCCTTTGCTCCGTTCAGCGTGCACATATCGTTTGCATATTTTTGTCGCTAGGTTGCTGTCTTATCGACATTTACCCCACATTCTGTTTATTGCACACTATATATTTTCAAACATGCAGTTTAAGATGTTATTTCATGTATAATAAAGTGAGAAAATGCAGAAGAGAAGACCAAAGGACTCAAAAGAAGAAAAAAAATTGATATTTTTTTCGTCAAAAACGACCTGTTTGGTCACTCGTACATTGGTTGTCTATGAATATAGTTCCTGACAGTTTTATGAATGTAAACTATAAGTGCTGTGTCTTGTAGGGGAAAATGTACAACTTAACATTATAAGTTATGTTATTTGTTTGATAGTGATGTGTGTCATCATTTCTTAATTTTTTTTACTTTTCGGATGGCATTATGGAAGGAAGTGTCAAAAATGTATGAAAGGCAAATTTGTCTACTTAAACAGCGTCAAAATTGTAGTTTTAAAAGTGCCACTTTTCCCATGTGCCTAATCACGTTATATTTCATGTCATTAAGCAGTTCATATTTAGTAAGCACACGAGTTCATGTTAAGATGTACTACAGATTGCAACTCTTGTTTTATTTTGTAACTGTAAATCTTTAATCTGTGTTTGCCAAACAAAAACAAAAAAAATAAACAAAAAATATGTCTTCACTGGGAACTCCAGAGCTGAAACCTACAGACTTCAGTTTAGCAGGGACGTAACTCTATTGACATTTTGCGCATAGAAACTTTACAGATACAGTCAGTGTAGTGCAGTTGTGCATCCCATCGACATGTCTACTTAGCTACCGAATGATGCATCTAAATAATGACTGCGTGATACATTCTCCGAAATTTTGCAATCCTTGGTCATAAACCACACCCTTTTGTAGTAAGAAAAAGAAATCTATACATAAATGTGTCGTCCTAAAGTTAAAAACGAATTGACTAGTGTAACTTAAAATATAAAGTTAAAACTTAAAGGTCTCCACACTAAAATTGTGATGGACACATAGACCTTTAAACGCAGGCCCTGTAACTGACGCTGTACCCTTCCTATCTCTCTTTAAAGTCTTTTTACACTTCTTAGTCATATACTTCTATTTAACAAGTATAACCTGACATTAGTAATATGTTTCTCAATAAATCAATCAATACTATAAGGCAATAATGAACAATTTTTATTACATGTAGGTGCTTCATGTCCAGCGACAAATATATCAGTCATATTTGAAAAAGATAGTAACACGTATGTGTTGCAAAACATTGCTTAAGTTCATTAAAAAATCCAGTTAATAGATCCTACAAAAGCATTCAAGAAGAATTTTTAATCATTGACGAATCTGCTTCATGTCCAGCGACAAATATATCAGTCATAATACAAGAAGATAGTAAAATGTATGTGTTGAAAAACATTGTTTTAGTCAATTTAAAATCCTTTCAACGGATTCGTGTTTACCAAACAAAAATACGATGTAGGAAACGTCTTAAATAAATCCTGATTTATTTTATTGCTTTTTTGGTGTTTGAATTCCACTTTCATCACTACTGGCTTTTCATTGCGCACAGTTTTTTATCAGTAAAAAAGAAACCAACAACAACAACATAACAACAAACAAATGATAGCATAAGCAAAGTGAATAGGTCATTCATATATATCTGTAGTCGTTGGGATGCTGTCTCTTTGAGGGAAACTCGCAATTCCTTTGCTCCGTTCAGCGTGCACATATCGTTTGCATATTTTTGTCGCTAGGTTGCTGTCTTATCGACATTTACCCCACATTCTGTTTATTGCACACTATATATTTTCAAACATGCAGTTTAAGATGTTATTTCATGTATAATAAAGTGAGAAAATGCAGAAGAGAAGACCAAAGGACTCAAAAGAAGAAAAAAAAATGATATTTTTTTCGTCAAAAACGACCTGTTTGGTCACTCGTATATTGGTTGTCTATGAATATAGTTCCTGACAGTTTTATGAATGTAAACTATAAGTGCTGTGTCTTGTAGGGGAAAATGTATAACTTAACATTATAAGTTATGTTATTTGTTTGATAGTGATGTGTGTCATCATTTCTTAATTTTTTTACTTTTCGGATGGCATTATGGAAGGAAGTGTCAAAAATGTATGAAAGGCAAATTTGTCTACTTAAACAGCGTCAAAATCGTAGTTTTAAAAGTGCCACTTTTCCCATGTTACTAATAACGTTATATTTCATGTCATTAAGCAGTTCATATTTAGTAAGCACACGAGTTCATGTTAAGATGTACTACAGATTGCAACTCTTGTTTTATTTAGTAACTGTAAATCTTTAATCTGTGTTTGCCAAACAAAAACAAAAAAAATAAACAAAAAATATGTCTTCACTGGGAACTCCAGAGCTGAAACCTACAGACTTCAGTTTAGCAGGGACGTAACTCTATTGACATTTTGCGCATAGAAACTTTACAGATACAGTCAGTGTAGTGCAGTTGTGCATCCCATCGACATGTCTACTTAGCTACCGAATGATGCATCTAAATAATGACTGCGTGATACATTCTCCGAAATTTTGCAATCCTTGGTCATAAACCACACCCTTTTGTAGTAAGAAAAAGAAATCTATACATAAATGTGTCGTCCTAAAGTTAAAAACGAACTGACTAGTGTAACTTAAAATATTAAGTTAAAACTTAAAGGTCTCCACACTAAAATTGTGATGGACACATAGACCTTCAAACGCAGGCCCTGTAAGTGACGCTGTACCCTTCCTATCTCTCTTTAAAGTCTTTTTACACTTCTTAGTCATATACTTCTATTTAACAAGTATAACCTGACATTATTAATATGTTTCTCAATAAATCAATCAATACTATAAGGCAATAATGAACAATTTTTATTACATGTAGGTGCTTCATGTCCAGCGACAAATATATCAGTCATATTTGAAAAAGATAGTAACACGTATGTGTTGCAAAACATTGCTTAAGTTCATTAAAAAATCCAGTTAATAGATCCTACAAAAGCATTCAAGAAGAATTTTTAATCATTGACGAATCTGCTTCATGTCCAGCGACAAATATATCAGTCATAATACAAGAAGATAGTAAAATGTATGTGTTGAAAAACATTGTTTTAGTCAATTTAAAATCCTTTCAACGGATTCGTGTTTACCAAACAAAAATACGATGTAGGAAACGTCTTAAATAAATCCTGATTTATTTTATTGCTTTTTTGGTGTTTGAATTCCACTTTCATCACTACTGGCTTTTCATTGCGCACAGTTTTTTATCAGTAAAAAAGAAACCAACAACAACAACAAAACAACAAACAAATGGTAGCATAAGCAAAGTGAATAGGTCATTCATATATATCTGTAGTCGTTGGGATGCTGTCTCTTTGAGGGAAACTCGCAATTCCTTTGCTCCGTTCAGCGTGCACATGTCGTTTACATATTTTTGTCGCTAGGTTGCTGTCTTATCGACATTTACCCCACATTCTGTTTATTGCACACTATATATTTTCAAACATGCAGTTTAAGATGTTATTTCATGTATAATAAAGTGAGAAAATGCAGAAGAGAAGACCAAAGGACTCAAAAGAAGAAAAAAAATGATATTTATTTTCTTCAAAAACACCCTGTTTGATCACTCGTATATTGGTTGTCTATGAATATAGTTCCTGACAGTTTTATGAATGTAAACTATAAGTGCTGTGTCTTGTAGGGGAAAATGTATAACTTAACATTATAAGTTATGTTATTTGTTTGATAGTGATGTGTGTCATCATTTCTTAATTTTTTTACTTTTCGGATGGCATTATGGAAGGAAGTGTCAAAAATGTATGAAAGGCAAATTTGTCTACTTAAACAGCGTCAAAATCGTAGTTTTAAAAGTGCCACTTTTCCCATGTTACTAATAACGTTATATTTCATGTCATTAAGCAGTTCATATTTAGTAAGCACACGAGTTCATGTTAAGATGTACTACAGATTGCAACTCTTGTTTTATTTAGTAACTGTAAATCTTTAATCTGTGTTTGCCAAACAAAAACAAAAAAAATAAACAAAAAATATGTCTTCACTGGGAACTCCAGAGCTGAAACCTACAGACTTCAGTTTAGCAGGGACGTAACTCTATTGACATTTTGCGCATAGAAACTTTACAGATACAGTCAGTGTAGTGCAGTTGTGCATCCCATCGACATGTCTACTTAGCTACCGAATGATGCATCTAAATAATGACTGCGTGATACATTCTCCGAAATTTTGCAATCCTTGGTCATAAACCACACTCTTTTGTAGTAAGAAAAAGAAATCTATACATAAATGTGTCGTCCTAAAGTTAAAAACGAACTGACTAGTGTAACTTAAAATATTAAGTTAAAACTTAAAGGTCTCCACACTAAAATTGTGATGGACACATAGACCTTTAAACGCAGGCCCTGTAACTGACGCTGTACCCTTCCTATCTCTCTTTAAAGTCTTTTTACACTTCTTAGTCATATACTTCTATTTAACAAGTATAACCTGACATTAGTAATATGTTTCTCAATAAATCAATCAATACTATAAGGCAATAATGAACAATTTTTATTACATGTAGGTGCTTCATGTCCAGCGACAAATATATCAGTCATATTTGAAAAAGATAGTAACACGTATGTGTTGCAAAACATTGCTTAAGTTCATTAAAAAATCCAGTTAATAGATCCTACAAAAGCATTCAAGAAGAATTTTTAATCATTGACGAATCTGCTTCATGTCCAGCGACAAATATATCAGTCATAATACAAGAAGATAGTAAAATGTATGTGTTGAAAAACATTGTTTTAGTCAATTTAAAATCCTTTCAACGGATTCGTGTTTACCAAACAAAAATACGATGTAGGAAACGTCTTAAATAAATCCTGATTTATTTTATTGCTTTTTTGGTGTTTGAATTCCACTTTCATCACTACTGGCTTTTCATTGCGCACAGTTTTTTATCAGTAAAAAAGAAACCAACAACAACAACAAAACAACAAACAAATGGTAGCATAAGCAAAGTGAATAGGTCATTCATATATATCTGTAGTCGTTGGGATGCTGTCTCTTTGAGGGAAACTCGCAATTCCTTTGCTCCGTTCAGCGTGCACATGTCGTTTACATATTTTTGTCGCTAGGTTGCTGTCTTATCGACATTTACCCCACATTCTGTTTATTGCACACTATATATTTTCAAACATGCAGTTTAAGATGTTATTTCATGTATAATAAAGTGAGAAAATGCAGAAGAGAAGACCAAAGGACTCAAAAGAAGAAAAAAAATGATATTTATTTTCTTCAAAAACACCCTGTTTGATCACTCGTATATTGGTTGTCTATGAATATAGTTCCTGACAGTTTTATGAATGTAAACTATAAGTGCTGTGTCTTGTAGGGGAAAATGTATAACTTAACATTATAAGTTATGTTATTTGTTTGATAGTGATGTGTGTCATCATTTCTTTTTTTTTTTTTTTTTTCGGATGGCATTATGGGAGGAAGTGTCAAAAATGTATGAAAGGCAAATTTGTCTACTTAAACAGCGTCAAAATCGTAGTTTTAAAAGTGCCACTTTTCCCATGTTACTAATAACGTTATATTTCATGTCATTAAGCAGTTCATATTTAGTAAGCACACGAGTTCATGTTAAGATGTACTACAGATTGCAACTCTTGTTTTATTTAGTAACTGTAAATCTTTAATCTGTGTTTGCCAAACAAAACAAAAATTAAAAAAAAAATATGTCTTCACTGGGAACTCCAGAGCTGAAACCTACCAATCTAATTAAAAACCGATCTCTCATCGCTCCTGTTTCTGATATGTCGCCCACGCGACATATCAGAATCAGGAGCGATGAGAGATAGGTTTTTAATTAGATTGGAAACCTACAGACTTCAGTTTAGCAGGGACGTAACTCTATTGACATTTTGCGCATAGAAACTTTACAGATACAGTCAGTGTAGTGCAGTTGTGCTTCCCATCGACATGTCTACTTAGCTACCGAATGATGCATCTAAATAATGACTGCGTGATACATTCTCCGAAATTTTGCAATCCTTGGTCATAAACCACACCCTTTTGTAGTAAGAAAAAGAAATCTTTACATAAAGGTGTCGTCCTAAAGTTTAAAACGAACTGACTAGTGTTACTTAAAATATAAAGTTAAAACTTAAAGGTCTCCACACTAAAATTGTGATGGACACATAGACCTTTAAATGCAGGCCCTGTAACGGACGCTGTATCCTTCCTATCTTTCTTTAAAGTCTTTTTACACTTCTTAGTCATATACTTCTATTTAACAAGTATAACCTGACATTAGTAATATGTTTCTCAATAAATCAATCAATACTGCAAGGCAATAATGAACAATTTTTATTACAGGTAGGTGCTTCATGTCCAGCGACAAATATATCAGTCATATTTGAAAAAGATAGTAACACGTATGTGTTGCAAAACATTGCTTAAGTTCATTAAAAATCCAGTTAATAGATCCTACAAAAGCATTCAAGAAGAATTTTTAATCATTGACGAATCTGCTTCATGTCCAGCGACAAATATATCAGTCATAATACAAGAAGATAGTAAAATGTATGTGTTGAAAAACATTGTTTTAGTCAATTTAAAATCCTTTCAACGGATTCGTGTTTACCAAACAAAAATACGATGTAGGAAACGTCTTAAATAAATCCTGATTTATTTTATTGCTTTTTTTGGTGCTTGAATTCCACTTTCAGCACTACTGGCTTTTCATTATCCTAGAGGCCCAAAACATAACAAATAGATAATAAGGTTTTGGCAGTATTTGGCCACAGCTTTATCTTGAATAAAATATAACATATATGATATATAATATGTATTTAAATTGGCAATCTTGCTCTGAAATATATTTATCAATGTCTGTATTTAATATATATGTAAATTATAATGTGGCTACCGCAAATTATGGCAGACCACTAATATAAATATATTTAAGTAATATGTCTGGTACGAAAAGTTGACTGATGAGCCCTGGTAATCAGAGGCTATCATTACTGTTCACTGAATATATGAATGTTAAATCCAGCGCAGCGAAATGTGCCAAATGTGCTCTGCCAATGTCCACTTTTACATCTACATTATGTTCACTAGTTGTCTCCTACTCTCCCATCTCAGTACCATTAGCAGAAATAAGCTGAAATATAAACTTAAAAGCAGTATCTGGTTTCTTACTTCCATTCAGAACAAATACACATGTAACACAAAATTAATTTACATTGGGAGGGTGGTGGGTTTTTTAAGAAGATTATTTTCTCGTCCAATTTTTGCTGCTGCAATCTTGCCGACGTATTTCGAAAAGACCAAAGCGAGGTTGCGATCAAACTAATCAACACAAATGTTAAATACCCAACAGTGAACCACCACCTGCCCAAATTAAAATCTTCGAGTTTGTACCCAATGGATAACGGGCTTTAAAATTGTAGATTTTAAATCCTTTTATCCTAGAGGCCCAAAACATAACAAATAGATAATAAGGTTTTGGCAGTATTTGGCCACAGCTTTATCTTGAATAAAATATAACATATATGATATATAATATGTATTTAAATTGGCAATATTGCTCTGAAATATATTTATCAATGTCTGTATTTAATATATATGTAAATTATAATGTGGCTACCGCAAATTATGGCAGACCACTAATATAAATATATTTAAGTAATATGTCTGGTACGAAAAGTTGACTGATGAGCCCTGGTAATCAGAGGCTATCATTACTGTTCACTGAATATATGAATGTTAAATCCAGCGCAGCGAAATGTGCCAAATTGTCCGATAAGATTAGGGTAACAACTTGATCTGATTGGACAACCGCCACTGAAAAGAGGGGGTGTAGCTGCGCGAAGCTGTGCCAAATACAATTTAATATATTAACTTTCAAGTTACTTCCTAGTAACTTACTTAAAACGTCAGATATAAAATGTTAACATAACAGTTGTATCTAATTACAGTCGGGGAAGGTTAAATTAATGCCAAGATTCCTGATGATCATTTCTAATCCTCCCTGGAGGGTATTCAAAAAAATGTTATTTCCCAAAGACGTCAAATGCACTCCATCTTTCATTAAAAATAATTCATTAGCCTTTATATCAGGGTAACGGATATAACAACCATCTGATTTGGTTAAAAATGATGCTATAGAGGTATTAACCCTCAATCTACATTTTTCCATGGCATTAATATTGTCAGAGTAACGCCAACTTGATCTCGGAATAATTTGAGACCAGACAAAAACTGTGTCCAACATCAGTTGACGCATCCAACTAAACTGTTTCCTTATTAATTCACAAAGAGTTTTTGTACTTTTTTCCCCTATATCATTGCCTCCAATATGTAAAACTAATATAGTTGGCGGATCTTCATATTTTAACATGGTTCTTATTTGTTGTTTCATGTCCAGCACTTTACCTCCACATTTTCCCTGCCACCAAATATTAACACCCATCCTCTGCAGCCCCAAGTTTACCCCTCCCGGTCTTCCTCTGGCTTCCCCAAAGGCATGCTTAATAATCGAGGATCCAACGATCCAAACTGTAGCATGTCCTGCAATTCTTAGAAAGCAATTATTACTTGCTTATATTGATGCAGGACATACCATTTATTTACATAATACAATATTTATTCAAATGCCATCTCAAGACTGCATTACAAAATAAGCAAATATAGAAACATATTTAAACAAATAAATGTACATATATAATGTTCAGGCATTTAAATACTAATGTAACGCAAAAAGGCCTGTGACTTCCAACGTCCCATTTCTTTAATTTGTTCATCAGAAATACCCTCTAATGCGCATGTAGTTGCCATGCCAATTCTAAAGGAATGGGACTTAAATCCATTGTTTTCTATACCAATTACTGACAGAGACCTTTTTAATAATGCTGAAAACTGGTATCTTGTAAGGGGGGATCCATCAAAATGACAAAATAAAGGTCCCAGATAAGGTGGGCGAACTTTAATAAAATTAGCCATTATTTGTACTGGACATACATTTTTGTTTTTCTGCTTAGAAATAACGATTGTTGTTCCAGAACCAAACTGATCAGTTTTAGATGACGTCAATAAAACCTCTATTCTTGCATCACAAAGCTTTATATTTTCAAATTTTACAGTATGCATCTGCTTATTTTTACAATCAACTGTTATTTCACCTACTCTCATAAAACCATGAAAGGCTAGCGAAAATGAAGCCATAAACAGTTTTGTCTCATACCCGTTTTTGCAAATCACCGCCAGTGACCTCAATAATTTTTCCAATATATCTCTCGTTATAGGTAATCTAGTGTCCTTTTGATTTGGGCCCCCCAACCTTTTTATTCCTTCAATCAATTTTCTGACCACAAATTTCTGTGTATTGTCTTCTAAATTGTTGGTTTTATTAAAGTAACTTAAGCCTGAAATATAGCCAGATACTGTTGAGTGGGACAATTTCTGAATTTCTTTCTAAACATATAAACAATGAATGATGTCAAGTCATCAAGCGGAATAGGCCAGACATCAGAAAAACCATGATTTTCTCTGAATTTAACAAATATGTCCATGCTATGCAAATATGCTTTCTGTGTACTGGGTGCTAATGAATTTATAAGTAAATGATTCATTTCAGTTCTGAAATCATCGACAGGAATTCTTGTGGGATTGCTGCTGGAGAACTGTCTGCATTCGGGACCAAGTCCATAAAACGTTGTTCCTGAAATCGAGAAAGAGCATCTGCGATTGCATTATGCTCACCCTCAATATGTTGTGCCCTAAATTGTATGTTATTGTTCATAGTGAGAAAAACTAGTTGTCTTATCAATATCATAACTCTCTTTGATTTTGATGTTCTTTTGTTCACAATGCTTAGGCCGTGTCTGTTTTTTTCTTTGTTTTGCGTCAACTGATTCTGAGAAAACCTACCAGACAGCAAGGAAAAAAAACACACACAAAGAAAATAACACAAGAGTCTGCTTAAGTTCTGGACTGATTAACAGTGACTTTAGATCAATACTGTCATATCTAAGTGAAAGAATAAACATGACAAACAGGAAATTTAGCAATGTACAAACTTGATATGATTATATTCTGAGAAATTGCCTTGGTATTTCAAACATTTCCCATTTATACTGAAGCCTTTGAGAAGAGACATCTTTTGATCTGAGATGTGTCATGTTGTATTAAAACCTATGTATAATCAATAATTCCCTGTATCAAATCAATAATGCTTTAAGCATGAATTATCTCCCATTTGCAGAGTTATCTTCCTATAATTGGAATACTTTATGTAAACTTTTTGGCAATATATTAATATTTTGTTCTGCATACTTTTTTTTTCAGAAAATAAACTAATGAAATTATGTTTTATATATCTTAATATCTTGTGGAATTTAAAATGTACATACTAATTTATCCTATCTTATCAGACGGTAGATATCATTTAAAGAAATTTATTAGAAATATTTGCAAAAACTACTATTTTTCATTTAAAAAAGTATAAAAATTTATTTCAATTATAAAATAAGATAACTGTGCAAATGGGAGGTAACTCTTGCTTCAAGCAAGTAAGGAACGCCTACTGTAAGACCTGTACCAAGGAAGAACCATTAGTGAAATTGGTTGATCTTTTCAATATCAAATTTAGTGAATCTTAATATTAAATAAAAGCTCTGATACATTGAATCATTGAATCTTGTATTTAACGTGTCTCTTATGCTGGCTACGTAAAGGCTCTCTAGGATCTGAGAAAAAGTTTCTGTGCCGGCGAGCGGAAACGCATATGGAGCCAGAACGATCCTTAAAGTTTTATCTTTGAAAAGTGAAACACAAACGATCTCGCTCGCCGGCACATTTATACTGGCCATTTCTGCTGTTACATGTATCGAAGTCACATGTTATGGGCCCTGTAATTTTGGAAATAAAAATATTCTATTCTATATTCTATTCTATCGAAGTCAAGATCGCTTAAACGCTTTAAATAAGGAGCTTACTTGTTATTTAAAGCGCAAAATAGATTTGAGTATAAGAATACACAAAAACACGGCTGGAAAAACCCGGAAAATACGGATTTTCTACTGACGAACAAAAAAAAGTTTGTGTTTGTTTTTGACACAAATTGGCCGAAAACCTACCCGCACGCGGACGCAAAACAAATAAAAAAACAACTATGGCCTTACTAATGCCTGATTATCTATTCTCAACAGAATCTTTTTATTTCTAAATGAACGACCCCATATTATGAAAGACAGCACGATGGGAATAAGCTCCAAACATGTTATATCCAATAAAATGCTAGTATCAGCCCAACTATTTGGCCACTGGTATTGTACCCAGTGACCTTGAAAATAAGCTCCACAACCCAATAAAACATTACCTGCACTATCAGTGAATAATTCCAGACTTTCATTAGTTGACCAAAATCTATCAGGAAAATAACACTGACCATTGAATTGATCTAGAAAATTTAACCAAACTCTAGCATCTGCTTTGACCTCTGAATTCAATCTGACAGTATAATAAGGCTTTCCATTCTTAACTGAAGCTATCAAATCGTAAAAACGACGAATGAATGCACGGGCTGATATAATAGCCCTTGAACAAAATGCCATTAAACCAGTAATTGATTCAAGTTCCTTCAGTGCCATTTTCTTTTTCGACAAGACCTGATCAAGCATAAATTTAAGTTTATCCAGTTTTTCAGGGGGGATTCTAACCAACATAAGTACTGTGTCAATTTCAAGGCCTAAAAATGTGATACATGTGGTAGGACCTACTGTTTTATTCTCTGCTAGTGGAACACCTAGCTGCCTACATACTTCATTAAAAGTGTCCATCAAAATGGTACAATTATCCGTTGAACTTTCACCAGCAAAGAAAAAGTCATCCAAATAGTGGTCTAAAGTCTCAATGCCAGCTTTCAATGCAACTGTTTTATGCAAAAAAGTGGCAAATTTTTCAAAGAGGGCACATGATATAGAACAGCCTTCAGGCAGACATTTATTAATATAATATTTCCCATCAAAGAAAATTCCCAGAAGGTCAAAATCAGCTGGGTGAACCAATAAAATTCTAAAGGCCTGACTAATGTCCATTTTTGCGCAAAGCACGTTATTTCCTAATTCAGAGATCATCCCAACCACTTTATCAAAAGAAGAATACTTTACTTTACAAATTTCTGGATCAATGAAATCATTCACACTCCAGTTTAGAGGATATGACAAATGAGTTATAAGACGCCATCCCCCGTCATTTTTTGCAACTACCCCAATAGGAGATATTCTTCAAGTTGAAATTGGTATTTTTGAAAAGGGGCCCAACATTCTACCAAGATGCAATTCTTTTTGTAATTTTAAATTCGTTTCAGTTTTGTGAACTTCTGCCGAAATGAGATTGCTTGCAAAACTCGAGATCCTTGGACCAGTATAGTTTAATCTAAACCCCTCTATAAATCCCAATAATAACATTGCTTCATCAGTTTTGTTTTCATAATTTGACAGTAATTCTCTTTAAGATTTAATTTTGACTGGGGTTTTGCCTTTGTCCCATAAATGCTCCAGGAGAACGGAATCTTGTGTTATTTTGCATTTGCCTAGGTGCAAAGGGTTGAAAATTAGATGTTGTTTTTTGTGGTGCTTGAGGCCGGGCTGATCTGAATCTCTGAACAATCCCAGGTGACTGAGGATTATTAGAGTTAGTCACTTTGCTATTGGTGCAATATATAACCGGATGTACCCCACTGCATTTTAAACAAGCATGTTTGTATGTGCAATATTGTTGGGTGCACGTCCCATTATAATTATATGCATAGCATTTAAGAAAATTGTTTGTTGGTTTTTGTGCAATATTGAACTCTGGCCCATTAATTGGACCTGCTGGTTGCATATACAATAACCATAGCTCAGTGTCTATGACAGACCAGGATCCAGCAGGCTCCTGTGATCTACGTAGTCTAAACTGTTCATCATACAATTTCCATCCTAAACCTGCATAGCGTTTGGCCCCTAACCTGACAGTTTGCATATACTTCAACAGTTCTTGGAACTGAGATGTATGTATAGTACAATAAATACTGATATATATTAAAAAGGCATCCGTCCATATACCTATTGTGTTAATTCTTGTATCCTGTTGCTTAGGTTGTAATATAATCTGACCCTGATTAAATGTAAGTGTTTGATTCACTCCTGTTATGTTTTGTGAATTATTTAACAAACTGCCCATATCTACATATTCCCCATTTATTACTTTTTGTTTGACATTTTGCGATACGTTTCGCGCTATGTCATCTGACGCCTTAACCGTTTCAATGGGTAAGGCATAACCTGGGTTAATTAGGGGTTGGTGTAATGTTGTATTACCTGGAGCAGGGTAAATTGTTTCTGCTGGCAGTGTTGCTGGGATCATTATTGGACTGTGTGGTAGTACATTAGTTGTCACTGTGTTTGAGCCGAGCTGTACAGGTGGTGTTCCACTTGTTCTAGGTAAATTCCTAGGTAATCTATCTGCAATATTAGCAGTCGCCTCTTCCTGTTGCTGTTTCGACTTCTTTGCTGCAGCCGCTGCGCCTCCATTATTTGCCCTGCTTGTCGGCACCCTTTTTCTGCCGGACCTCCTATACATGATCTGAAACTTAAAGTGTATGTGTTATCTTCATTCAAATAAATACATGTGCTTTACCTTATATATATATAAAATATTAAAAGTGAATATCCAACAACATACGTTTTTCACAAATCTCTCTCCGATTATATGCCTATAGTTTGCTCTTTCGTGTTATTCTCAGGATATATAAACTAAGAATCAATTACTACTTACTAAAATGATTGTTTTGCCATTTGTGCAAATCCGGAACATACGAATTTATCAAAGCCGGTTCCGGTTTTTATGCCCACCGTTAACCGGAAGTTTGTCATTACAAATTTGTCAATAAATAGAGTCGAAACACACAACTTTTTGCTCATTTTTGTCCTGTATTTAGATGAACTAAGTTATCGACTGCATCAATTTATATGCTGACAATAAGCTATTTCAAAATTTCATCGTGAAAATATTTGGTTGATTTGGAAACCCTTTATATCACTAAAGTACGGCAATAACAGTTAGATTCCTTCACATTTTCAAATTGCATAAAAATTTAATGTCTAACACAATCTTGGTTTTTTTTAAGAAGATTATTTTCTCGTCCAATTTTCGTCCGACGTATTTCGAAAAGACCAAAGCGAGGTTGCGATCAAACTAATCAACACAAATGTTAAATACCCAACAGTGAACCACCAACTGCCCAAATTAAAATCTTCGAGTTTGTACCCAATGGATAACGGGCTTTAAAATTGTAGATTTTAAATCCTTTTGCGCACAGTTTTTTTATCAGTAAAAAAGAAACCAACAACAACAACAAAACAACAAACAAATGGTAGCATAAGCAAAGTGAATAGGTCATTCATATATATCTGTAGTCGTTGGGATGCTATCTCTTTGAGGGTAACTCGCAATTCCTTTGCTCCGTTCAGCGTGCACATGTCGTTTGCATATTTTTGTCGCTAGGTTGCTGTCTTATCGACATTTACCCCATATTCTGTTTATTGCACACTATATATTTTCAAACATGCAGTTTAAGATGTTATTTCATGTATAATAAAATGAGAAAATGCAGAAGAGAAGACCAAAGGACTCAAAAGAAGAAAAAAAATGATATTTTTTTTCTTCAAAAACGACCTGTTTGGTCACTCGTATATTGGTTGTCTATGAATATAGTTCCTGACAGTTTTATGAATGTAAACTATAGGTGCTGTGTCTTGTAGGGGAAAATGTATAACTTAACATTATAAGTTATGTTATTTGTTTGATAGTGATGTGCGTCATCATTTCTTTTTTTTTTTTTATTTTTCGGATGGCATTATGGGAGGAAGTGTCAAAAATGTATGAAAGGCAAATTTGTCTACAGATTGCAACTCTTGTTTTATTTAGTAACTGTAAATCTTTAATCTGTGTTTGCAAAACAAAACAAAAAATTAAAAAAAATATGTCTTCACTGGGAACTTCAGAGCTGAAACCTACAGACTTCAGTTTAGCAGGGACGTAACTCTATTGACATTTTGCGCATAGAAACTTTACAGATACAGTCAGTGTAGTGCAGTTGTGCTTCCCATCGACATGTCTACTTAGCTACCGAATGATGCATCTAAATAATGACTGCGTGATACATTCTCCGAAATTTTGCAATCCTTGGTCATAAACCACACCCTTTTGTAGTAAGAAAAAGAAATCTATATATAAAGGTGTCGTCCTCAAGTTAAAAACGAACTGACTAGTGTAACTTAAAATATAAAGTTAAAACTTAAAGGTCTCCACACTAAAATTGTGATGGACACATAGACCTTTAAATGCAAGCCCTGTAACGGACGCTGTATCCTTCCTATCTTTCTTTAAAGTCTTTTTACACTTCTTAGTCATATACTTCTATTTAACAAGTATAACCTGACATTAGTAATATGTTTCTCAATAAATCAATCAATACTGCAAGGCAATAATGAACAATTTTTATTACAGGTAGGTGCTTCATGTCCAGCGACAAATATATCAGTCATATTTGAAAAAGATAGTAACACGTATGTGTTGCAAAACATTGCTTAAGTTCATTAAAAAATCCAGTTAATAGATCCTACAAAAGCATTCAAGAAGAATTTTTAATCATTGACGAATCTGCTTCATGTCCAGCGACAAATATATCAGTCATAATACAAGAAGATAGTAAAATGTATGTGTTGAAAAACATTGTTTTAGTCAATTTAAAATCCTTTCAACGGATTCGTGTTTACCAAACAAAAATACGATGTAGGAAACGTCTTAAATAAATCCTGATTTATTTTATTGCTTTTTTGGTGCTTGAATTCCACTTTGATCACTACTGGCTTTTCATTGCGCACAGTTTTTTATCAGTAAAAAAGAAACCAACAACAACAACAAAACAACAAACAAATGGTAGCATAAGCAAAGTGAATAGGTCATTCATATATATCTGTAGTCGTTGGGATGCTGTCTCTTTGAGGGAAACTCGCAATTCCTTTGCTCCGTTCAGCGTGCACATGTCGTTTGCATATTTTTGTCGCTAGGTTGCTGTCTTATCGACATTTACCCCACATTCTGTTTATTGCACACTATATATTTTCAAACATGCAGTTTAAGACGTTATTTCATGTATAATAAAGTGAGAAAATGCAGAAGAGAAGACCAAAGGACTCAAAAGAAGAAAAAAAATGATATTTTTTTTCTTAGAAAACGACCTGTTTGGTCACTCGTATATTGGTTGTCTATGAATATAGTTCCTGACAGTTTTATGAATGTAAACTATAAGTGCTGTGTCTTGTAGGGGAAAATGTATAACTTAACATTATAAGTTATGTTATTTGTTTGATAGTGATGTGCGTCATCATTTCTTATTTTTTTTAATTTTTCGGATGGCATTATGGGAGGAAGTGTCAAAAATGTATGAAAGGCAAATTTGTCTACTTAAACAGCGTCAAAATCGTAGTTTTAAAAGTGCCACTTTTCCCATGTTACTAATAACGTTATATTTCATGTCATTAAGCAGTTCATATTTAGTAAGCACACGAGTTCATGTTAAGATGTACTACAGATTGCAACTCTTGTTTTATTTAGTAACTGTAAATCTTTAATCTGTGTTTGCCAAACAAAACAAAAATTTAAAAAAAATATGTCTTCACTGGGAACTCCAGAGCTGAAACCTACAGACTTCAGTTTAGCAGGGACGTAACTCTATTGACATTTTGCGCATAGAAACTTTACAGATACAGTCAGTGTAGTGCAGTTGTGCTTCCCATCGACATGTCTTCTTAGCTACCGAATGATGCATCTAAATAATGACTGCGTGATACATTCTCCGAAATTTTGCAATCCTTGGTCATAAACCACACCCTTTTGTAGTAAGAAAAAGAAATCTATACATAAAGGTGTCGTCCTAAAGTTTAAAACGAACTGACTAGTGTAACTTAAAATATAAAGTTAAAACTTAAAGGTCTCCACACTAAAATTGTGATGGACACATAGACCTTTAAATGCAGGCCCTGTAACGGACGCTGTATCCTTCCTATCTTTCTTTAAAGTCTTTTTACACTTCTTAGTCATATACTTCTATTTAACAAGTATAACCTGACATTAGTAATATGTTTCTCAATAAATCAATCAATACTGCAAGGCAATAATGAACAATTTTTATTACAGGTAGGTGCTTCATGTCCAGCGACAAATATATCAGTCATATTTGAAAAAGATAGTAACACGTATGTGTTGCAAAACATTGCTTAAGTTCATTAAAAAATCCAGTTAATAGATCCTACAAAAGCATTCAAGAAGAATTTTTAATCATTGACGAATCTGCTTCATGTCCAGCGACAAATATATCAGTCATAATACAAGAAGATAGTAAAATGTATGTGTTGAAAAACATTGTTTTAGTCAATTTAAAATCCTTTCAACGGATTCGTGTTTACCAAACAAAAATACGATGTAGGAAACGTCTTAAATAAATCCTGATTTATTTTATTGCTTTTTTGGTGCTTGAATTCCACTTTGATCACTACTGGCTTTTCATTGCGCACAGTTTTTTATCAGTAAAAAAGAAACCAACAACAACAACAAAACAACAAACAAATGGTAGCATAAGCAAAGTGAATAGGTCATTCATATATATCTGTAGTCGTTGGGATGCTGTCTCTTTGAGGGAAACTCGCAATTCCTTTGCTCCGTTCAGCGTGCACATGTCGTTTGCATATTTTTGTCGCTAGGTTGCTGTCTTATCGACATTTACCCCACATTCTGTTTATTGCACACTATATATTTTCAAACATGCAGTTTAAGACGTTATTTCATGTATAATAAAGTGAGAAAATGCAGAAGAGAAGACCAAAGGACTCAAAAGAAGAAAAAAAATGATATTTTTTTTCTTAGAAAACGACCTGTTTGGTCACTCGTATATTGGTTGTCTATGAATATAGTTCCTGACAGTTTTATGAATGTAAACTATAAGTGCTGTGTCTTGTAGGGGAAAATGTATAACTTAACATTATAAGTTATGTTATTTGTTTGATAGTGATGTGCGTCATCATTTCTTATTTTTTTTTATTTTTCGGATGGCATTATGGGAGGAAGTGTCAAAAATGTATGAAAGGCAAATTTGTCTACTTAAACAGCGTCAAAATCGTAGTTTTAAAAGTGCCACTTTTCCCATGTGCCTAATAACGTTATATTTCATGTCATTAAGCAGTTCATATTTAGTAAGCACACGAGTTCATGTTAAGATGTACTACAGATTGCAACTCTTGTTTTATTTAGTAACTGTAAATCTTTAATCTGTGTTTGCCAAACAAAACAAAAATTTAAAAAAAATATGTCTTCACTGGGAACTCCAGAGCTGAAACCTACAGACTTCAGTTTAGCAGGGACGTAACTCTATTGACATTTTGCGCATAGAAACTTTACAGATACAGTCAGTGTAGTGCAGTTGTGCTTCCCATCGACATGTCTACTTAGCTACCGAATGATGCATCTAAATAATGACTGCGTGATACATTCTCCGAAATTTTGCAATCCTTGGTCATAAACCACACCCTTTTGTAGTAAGAAAAAGAAATCTATACATAAAGGTGTCGTCCTAAAGTTTAAAACGAACTGACTAGTGTAACTTAAAATATAAAGTTAAAACTTAAAGGTCTCCACACTAAAATTGTGATGGACACATAGACCTTTAAATGCAGGCCCTGTAACGGACGCTGTATCCTTCCTATCTTTCTTTAAAGTCTTTTTACACTTCTTAGTCATATACTTCAATTTAACAAGTATAACCTGACATTAGTAATATGTTTCTCAATAAATCAATCAATACTGCAAGGCAATAATGAACAATTTTTATTACAGGTAGGTGCTTCATGTCCAGCGACAAATATATCAGTCATATTTGAAAAAGATGGTAACACGTATGTGTTGCAAAACATTGCTTAAGTTCATTAAAAAATCCAGTTAATAGATCCTACAAAAGCATTCAAGAAGAATTTTTAATCATTGACGAATCTGCTTCATGTCCAGCGACAAATATATCAGTCATAATACAAGAAGATAGTAAAATGTATGTGTTGAAAAACATTGTTTTAGTCAATTTAAAATCCTTTCAGCGGATTCGTGTTTACCAAACAAAAATACGATGTAGGAAACGTCTTAAATAAATCCTGATTTATTTTATT
This sequence comes from Mytilus galloprovincialis, assembly GCF_965363235.1. Classification (NCBI taxonomy): domain Eukaryota; kingdom Metazoa; phylum Mollusca; class Bivalvia; order Mytilida; family Mytilidae; genus Mytilus; species Mytilus galloprovincialis. Next base: position 70,739,520 of record NC_134843.1, read on the forward strand.
GCTTTTTTGGTGCTTGAATTCCACCTTGATCACTACTGGCTTTTCATTGCGCACAGTTTTTTATCAGTAAAAAAGAAACCAACAACAACAACAAAACAACAAACAAATGGTAGCATAAGCAAAGTGAATAGGTCATTCATATATATCTGTAGTCGTTGGGATGCTGTCTCTTTGAGGGAAACTCGCAATTCCTTTGCTCCGTTCAGCGTGCACATGTCGTTGCATATTTTTGTCGCTAGGTTGCTGTCTTATCGACATTTACCCCACATTCTGTTTATTGCACACTATATATTTTCAATCATGCAGTTTAATAAAATTGAGAATGGAAATGGGGAATGTGTCAAAGAGACAACAACCCGACCAAATAAAAAACAACAGCAGAGGGTCACCAACAGGTCTTCAATGTAGCGAGAAATTCCCGCACCCGGAGGCGTCCTTCAGCAGGCCCCTAAACAAATATATACTAGTCCAGTGATAATGAACGCCATACTTATTTCCAAATTGTACACAAGAAACTAAAATTAAAATAATACAAGACTAACAAAGGCCAGAGGCTCCTGACTTGGGACAGGCGCAAAAATGCGGCGGGGTTAAACATGTTTGTGAGATCTCAACCCTCCCCCTATACCTCTAACCAATGTAGTAAAGTAAACGCATAACAATACGCACATTAAAATTCAGTTCAAGAGAAATCCGAGTCTGATGTCAGAAGATGTAACCAAAGAAAATAAACAAAATGACAATAATACATAAATAACAACAGACTACTAGCAGTTAACTGACATGCCAGCTCCAGACTTCAATTTAAAGTATCATACCATCATAACATATATGAGAAGAACATAACCCGTGTCATGCCAACAACTATTTTTACAATAAATGTTTTTAGTTCCGATGCAAAGACCTTATCAGTGACTCAATATTAACGCCAAAATATGCAATCTTTAATGACTTGACAACAGTATCGTAATTATATCCCTTCTTAATAAGTCTATTCAAAGGTTTTGTAAGTTTCTGAGGTGAATACTGACACCTTTGTGCTTTATAAAGAATATTACCATAAAAAATTGGATGTGAAATACCTGAACGTATTAGAAGTCTGCATGTTGAGCTATATTTACGAATGATGTCTTTATACCGATGATAAAATTTAGTAAATGTTTTGACTAGTTTGTGATATCGAAAACCCTGGTGTAATAATTTTTCAGTAATACATAAATTTCTCTCGTTAAAATCGAAAACATTGTTACATACACGAGCGAATCGTACAAGTTGAGATATATAAACACCGTAAGATGGTGACAAGGGAACGTCACCATCTAAAAACGGATAATTAACGATAGGAAATGAAAAATCATCCCTTTTATCATAAATTTTAGTATTCAGCTTTCCATTAGTGATATAGATATCAAGATCGAGAAAAGGGCAGTGGTCATTGTTAGTATTAGCTTTATTTAAAGTAAGTTCAACAGGATAAATTTCATTAATATACATACTGAAGTCGTCATTATTGAGAGCCAAAATATCATCCAAATATCTAAAAGCATTATTAAATTTGTTTATCAGATGTTGTTTCGATGGGTCTTTGCTTATTTTTGTCATAAATTGTAACTCATAACAATACAAAAACAGGTCCGCAATAAGTGGTGCACAGTTAGTCCCCATTGGAATTCCGATAATCTGACGATATACGGAATCTCCAAAGCGAACAAAAATGTTATCTAGTAAAAATTCAAGGGCATATATAGTATCAAAGCATGTCCAATTAACATAGTTTTTTTGTTTATTGCTACTAAAAAATGACCTAAAAGAGTTTGAACATATATATTCACATTCTGATTTTTTGAATGCCCATTTAATTAGGGGTGTGAATTTTTTCTTAATGAGAATGTGAGGCAATGTGGTATACAGGGTAGAAAAATCAAAACTTTGAACAGATTCAAAATCACCAATATAAGCATGCAATTTATCAAGTACTTCCAACGAGTTCTTGACACTCCAAACGTAATTTATTCCACTATTTTCGAAGGCCTTATTTGAACAATTTATTATCAGGTTTTTAATTGTACCAAGTGTGCTGGTAAGAAGAATAGACAATTTAGTAGTTGAACAATGGCTTGAAGACGAAATAAATCTATATTTGTAAGGGGTTTTGTGTAGCTTCGGAAGCCAATACATAGTTGGGACTTTCATTGTATTTGGCTCTGCTTGTAAAGCGGTGGCTAAAAGTTTATGTTTGTTACAGATTTCGTTTTCTGAAAATGGAGTCAGTTGGAATGTTGGTGAATTGGTGATTTCCTTTTTCAGAACCTCAATGTAAAATTTACGTCAAACAATAATAATATTATTAGCAGTTTTATCTGCCGGGACAAAAACAAATTCCTTGGCTAGTTCTTTTAGTTTATGTTTGATACGAGAAATAGGTTTATTGTGGTTATTGTTTATAGTAAAATGTTCTTTAAAATGTTGAATACGTATATCAACTATCTTCATTACTGAATTAAAAAAAGAGTCCAAAGATTTTTTGTCAGCTTTTTCCCGTTTTATCCATTTCATACAGTAAGTATGGAGTGAGTCGTGGATGATATTACGACACTCATTCCAATTAATAATTGACGGGGACGATATTTAGGTCCTTTACTGAGGAATGATTTTAACTCTCGGTCTTGAACGATGTTAAGATCTCCTGTTATAACATGGGAAATGGGTCCATAAATATATTCGGAATTACTGCAATTACATGAAGTAGGTGTATTTTCACTGATATTAACATCTTTACACAATTGACTATAATTTAACACAAATTTCCGGGTAGATTTCTTGTAAATATAACAAATAAGAGGTAGCTCAGTATTGTCAAAATATCCAGGAATTTGTTCTTTAACAGAATGGTCGTTAAATATACCGGCAATATTTACAAAATCAAAGCCTTTATTGACATACTTAATTTTAATAAAATGTTTTTTATGATTTTCAGGGCGATCAATTTTGGGAAATAATTTAGAATAACAATATGCCATAATAATTTGAGCAATTTCATACTTAGGACTGCTATATGAAATTGTAAGATGTTATTTCATGTATAATAAAGTGAGAAAATGCAGAAGATAAGACCAAAGGACTCAAAAGAAGAAAAAAAATGATATTTTTTTTCTTCAAAAACGACCTGTTTGGTCACTCGTATTGGTTGTCTATGAATATAGTTCCTGACAGTTTTATGAATGTAAACTATAAGTGCTGTGTCTTGTAGGGGAAAATGTATAACTTAACATTATAAGTTATGTTATTTGTTTGATAGAGATCTGTGTCATCATTTCTTAATTTTTTTTACTTTTCGGATGGCATTATGGAAGGAAGTGTCAAAAATGTATGAAAGGCAAATTTGTCTACTTAAACAGCGTCAAAATCGTAGTTTTAAAAGTGCCACTTTTCCCATGTTACTAATAACGTTATATTTCATGTCATTAAGCAGTTCATATTTAGTAAGCACACGAGTTCATGTTAAGATGTACTACAGATTGCAACTCTTGTTTTATTTAGTAACTGTAAATCTTTAATCTGTGTTTGCCAAACAAAACAAAAATTTAAAAAAAATATGTCTTCACTGGGAACTCCAGAGCTGAAACCTACAGACTTCAGTTTAGCAGGGACGTAACTCTATTGACATTTTGCGCATAGAAACTTTACAGATACAGTCAGTGTAGTGCAGTTGTGCTTCCCATCGACATGTCTACTTAGCTACCGAATGATGCATCTAAATAATGACTGCGTGATACATTCTCCGAAATTTTGCAATCCTTGGTCATAAACCACACCCTTTTGTAGTAAGAAAAAGAAATCTATACATAAAGGTGTCGTCCTAAAGTTAAAAACGAACTGACTAGTGTAACTTAAAATATAAAGTTAAAACTTAAAGGTCTCCACACTAAAATTGTGATGGACACATAGACCTTTAAACGCAGGCCCTGTAACTGACGCTGTATCCTTCCTATCTTTCTTTAAAGTCTTTTTACACTTCTTAGTCATATACTTCTATTTAACAAGTATAACCTGACATTAGTAATATATTTCTCAATAAATCAATCAATACTGCAAGGCAATAATGAACAATTTTTATTACAGGTAGGTGCTTCATGTCCAGCGACAAATATATCAGTCATATTTGAAAAGATAGTAACACGTATGTGTTGCAAAACATTGCTTAAGTTCATTAAAAAATCCAGTTAATAGATCCTACAAAAGCATTCAAGAAGGATTTTTAATCATTGACGAATCTGCTTCATGTCCAACGACAAATATATCAGTCATAATACAAGAAGATAGTAAAATGTATGTGTTGAAAAACATTGTTTTAGTCAATTTAAAATCCTTTCAACGGATTCGTGTTTACCAAACAAAAATACGATGTATAGGAAACGTCTTAAATAAATCCTGATTTATTTTATTGCTTTTTTGGTGCTTGAATTCCACTTTCAGCACTACTGGCTTTTCATTGCGCACAGTTTTTTATCAGTAAAAAAGAAACCAACAACAACAACAAAACAACAAACAAATTGTAGCATAAGCAAAGTGAATAGGTCATTCATATATATCTGTAGTCGTTGGGATGCTGTCTCTTTGAGGGAAACTCGCAATTCCTTTGCTCCGTTCAGCGTGCACATGTCGTTTGCATACTTTTGTCGCTAGGTTGCTGTCTTATCGACATTTACCCCACATTCTGTTTATTGCACACTATATATTTTCAAACATGCAGTTTAAGATGTTATTTCATGTATAATAAAGTGAGAAAATGCAGAAGAGAAGACCAAAGGACTCAAAAGAAGGAAACAAATGATATTTTTTTTCTTCCAAAACGACCTGTTTGGTCACTCGTATATTGGTTGTCTATGAATATAGTTCCTGACAGTTTTATGAATGTAAACTATAAGTGCTGTGTCTTGTAGGGGAAAATGTATAACTTAACATCATAAGTTATGTTATTTGTTTGATAGTGATGTGTGTCATCATTTCTTAATTTTTTTACTTTTCGGATGGCATTATGGGAGGAAGTGTCAAAAATGTATGAAAGGCAAATTTGTCTACTTAAACAGCGTCACAATCGCAGTTTTAAAAGTGCCACTTTTCCCATGTGCCTAATAACGTTATATTTCATGTCATTAAGCAGTTCATATTTAGTAAGCACACGAGTTCATGTTAAGATGTACTACAGATTGCAACTCTTGTTTTATTTAGTAACTGTAAATCTTTAATCTGTGTTTGCCAAACAAAACAAAAATTTAAAAAAAATATGTCTTCACTGGGAACTCCAGAGCTGAAACCTACAGACTTCAGTTTAGCAGGGACGTAACTCTATTGACATTTTGCGCATAGAAACTTTACAGATACAGTCAGTGTAGTGCAGTTGTGCATCCCATCGACATGTCTACTTAGCTACCGAATGATGCATCTAAATAATGACTGCGTGATACATTGTCCGAAATTTTGCAATCCTTGGTCATAAACCACACCCTTTTGTAGTAAGAAAAAGAAATCTATACATAAATGTGTCGTCCTAAAGTTAAAAACGAACTGACTAGTGTAACTTAAAATATAAAGTTAAAACTTAAAGGTCTCCACACTAAAATTGTGATGGACACATAGACCTTTAAACGCAGGACCTGTAACTGACGCTGTACCCTTCCTATCTCTCTTTAAAGTCTTTTTACACTTCTTAGTCATATACTTCTATTTAACAAGTATAACCTGACATTAGTAATATGTTTCTCAATAAATCAATCAATACTACAAGGCAATAATGAACAATTTTTATTACATGTAGGTGCTTCATGTCCAGCGACAAATATATCAGTCATATTTGAAAAAGATAGTAACACGTATGTGTTGCAAAACATTGCTTAAGTTCATTAAAAAATCCAGTTAATAGATCCTACAAAAGCATTCAAGAAGAATTTTTAATCATTGACGAATCTGCTTCATGTCCAGCGACAAATTTATCAGTCATAATACAAGAAGATAGTAAAATGTATGTGTTGAAAAACATTGTTTTAGTCAATTTAAAATCCTTTCAACGGATTCGTGTTTACCAAACAAAAATACGATGTAGGAAACGTCTTAAATAAATCCTGATTTATTTTATTGCTTTTTTGGTGTTTGAATTCCACTTTCATCACTACTGGCTTTTCATTGCGCACAGTTTTTTAAACAGTAAAAAAGAAACCAACAACAAAACAACAAACAAATGGTAGCATAAGCAAAGTGAATAGGTCATTCATATATATCTGTAGTCGTTGGGATGCTGTCTCTTTGAGGGAAACTCGCAATTCCTTTGCTCCGTTCAGCGTGCACATGTCGTTTGCATATTTTTGTCGCTAGGTTGCTGTCTTATCGACATTTACCCCACATTCTGTTTATTGCACACTATATATTTTCAAACATGCAGTTTAAGATGTTATTTCATGTATAATAAAGTGAGAAAATGCAGAAGAGAAGACCAAAGGACTCAAAAGAAGAAAAAAAATGATATTTTTTTTCTTCAAAAACGACCTGTTTGGTCACTCGTATATTGGTTGTCTATGAATATAGTTCCTGACAGTTTTATGAATGTAAACTATAAGACTAGTGCTGTGTCTTGTAGGGGAAAATGTATAACTTAACATTATAAGTTATGTTATTTGTTTGATAGTGATGTGTGTCATCATTTCTTAATTTTTTTTAATTTTTCGGATGGCATTATGGGAGGAAGTGTCAAAAATGTATGGAAAGGCAAATTTGTCTACTTAAACAGCGTCAAAATCGTAGTTTTAAAAGTGCCACTTTTCCCATGTGCCTAATAACGTTATATTTCATGTCATTAAGCAGTTCATATTTAGTAAGCACACGAGTTCATGTTAAGATGTACTACAGATTGCAACTCTTGTTTTATTTAGTAACTGTAAATCTTTAATCTGTGTTTGCCAAACAAACAAACAAAAAAAAAAAATATGTCTTCACTGGGAACTCCAGAGCTGAAACCTACAGACTTCAGTTTAGCAGGGACGTAACTCTATTGACATTTTGCGCATAGAAACTTTACAGATCTATACAGTCAGTGTAGTGCAGTTGTGTTTCCCATCGACATGTCTACTTAGCTACCGAATGATGCACATTACACATCCAACAAGTTTTCTTCGTATACATGATAAAACCTTCTACAACGAAGTTTAAAGTCTACAAATCATCTGAATTGTATTATGGTTAAAACAAAAATAACTGTGTTTGCTGCATTCGGTTAAACTTTAACCAGTAACTTATTTTTGTATTCAAATCTTAGAAAATTGTTTTTATGTGTTTCCCATTATCAAGGAGAATACATTCTAATTGGAGTTACTGACAACTTTTCTGTCGAGAAAAGACGACAATGGCCCTATTTAGTCAAAACGTATACAATATTCGAAATCATACAAACCGTAAAAATCACAGTTCAAAAAAGAAATCATAAATAATATATTCTTTAGTTTCAAAATGATACAGATTCTTTTTTATGATATGAAGGATTATTGTTCAAGATTATGACAATGTTGTATTAGCGTTCTTCAGAAAGAAGGTCCATTTCTTTTGTTGCCATGGTTGCATTTTGTACCATCCAAATGAGACATCACTAGATGCTGTTGCAATCTTTTGTTTAACAATCATCCCTACAACATTTAAAATAACGCATAAGGCCAAATAAAATAATATGGGTGTTTCCTATTACATCTTTGAATAAATAGGATAGGTTGGTAGGGATTTTTTGTTCACATTGAGTCTATGGGAGAGAAATTCTGTTTTTAACATCAGCTCTAGCTTATTGAAAAATGACAAAAAACTTTTACGTAGTCTATTTCAAGCTTAGCTTAAAATATAGAGTAGGTAGGGAAATAGGAAACACATATATTTTTTATTTGGCCGAATAAATTAAAAGCGCATTGTAACCAAATATTTTTCCAAACATATATAAGCGCAACTAAGAATGAAACTTTTGTAGTATAGTCCAATCATATGGTAAACAAGAATGTGTCCATATTACACGGATGCCCCATTCGCACTACCAATTTCTATGTTCAGTGGACCGTTCAGACCCAGGGAGAGACGAACGAAAGGGCGGACGAACGAACGAACGGACGCACAGACCTAACAACATAATGATCATAGGTGGGGCATAACAAAACTCTATTCCATATGTGACTAAAAAGTGAGATTTGCTGCACTTGGCAATGCTATTTGTGATATTGCTTACATGAACTCTCAGTGATAAAAAAAATTGAAATGCCAACTAAGAAATATAGACTTGAAAATATGGTATATACCCTTAACTTTTTAAAACTATTTTAACTTTTGCTTTGTTTTGTTTTATAGTTTTAACTTTTATTAACTCATCATAGATACCAGGATTGACATTTTGCACAGCAGACGCGTGAATCGTCTAAAATGAGTATTCAGCAAACAGTCAAATAAAACCGTTGAGTTTTAAAAAAGTTAGAAAAGTTTGCTGATTGCTGATAATGACGTTTATTTCATACGTTATAACAGATGTCATTATTTTTGTTTCTTTCCTTGGTGATTATGAATCATAATAACTGATGATAAAATCGGAATAAAATCTAGTATACCAGGGGCGGATGCAGGAATTTTCGAAAGGGGGGGTGCTAACCCAGGGCACCCAGGGCAAAGGGGGGGGGGGGTGCAAAACATATGTCCCGATACAAATGCATTGATCGGCAAAAATAAAGGGGGGGTGCGCACCCCCGGAACCCCCTCCCCCCCTGGATCCGCCACTGTATACCAGTTACCTTTTGGTACTGCACTACAGCCTGCGTGTGTCTCAAAAGATGCTGCGCTGAAGCCTGGAAGTGTATTATTCAAGTCACGTGTATCAAGATATGTCTGACGTGTGAAGCAGTGGGTAAAAGCTGCTGCGTCTTTGTTGGCTTCTGTTCATTAAAAAAATGAAGATGAACTAAAATATTTTAGGTACAGAAAAAGTATACAAGGCGTTCATTATCACTGAACTAGTATATATTTGTTTAGGGGCCAGTTGAAGGACGCGGCCTCCGGGTGCGGGAATTTCTCGCTACATTGAAGACCTGTTGGTGACCTTCTGCTGTTGTTTTTTTCTATGGTCGGGTTGTTGTCTCTTTGGCACATTCCCCATTTCCATTCTCAATTCTAAGATTTTTTACCGACAGGTTGAACATGGAAAAGATTAACTTATTTTCATGTAATAATGATAATTATAATAAAAGATAATAAGAAAAAAAAAAATAAGCTAAGTTAACAGCACAAAAACAAAGCAATTCTAAAGTTTTATAAACAATAAAAAGGCAACAAAACAATAAATTTGTTAAACGGTAATCATTGCGCCATAAATCGTACTTTATTCAAAACGCGCTTACGATATTACTGGCCGTCGTTAAACTCTGATGTTATAGATTGGGTAAAGTCTTGCGTAATAAGCATCCAACGTAAGCGACCACAAACATTAACAAAAGCTAGATTAATGTCCATGCCTGTCCCCAGTCAACCCTTTGAAGCCGTTAGTACTGATATTTTAGGACCAATGCGTAAGACTGTAACCAATGGAAATAAATATGTACTTGTATTCATTTGTTACTTGACCAAATTTATAGAACTAATACTTGTTAAAGACATTACCGCTGTTACCGTAGCAGACGCCTTTATAAAGAATGTCATATGCCGTCATGATACTTTTGTAAAACTTTGCAAGGTCTGATCGTGGAACGAACTATTTATCAAACATTGTTCGCGAAACTTGTCGTCTTTTAGATGTAAAAAAAAAACACAGACAACTAGTTTTCATCCACAGTGTAACGGTCAGAGCTAGCGAATGATGTCAACTATAGTGAATTCTATTTCCAAGCGAATTGATGATGACGAAAGTGAATTCTATTTCCAAGCGTATTGATGATAACGAAGACAATTGGGATCGATTTATTATTCCGTTCATTCAATATTCGTACAATACACCTTGTCTTGACAGTATTTTTTTCTCATGCACACATGGACGATATCCTTGCTATAGATAAAAGTTTTGACAGTTTTGATTTGCCAGTGACTTGCCGTGATTATATAACTCGTTTATTGGAAAATCTGGACAAATCACGAGAAGTAGCCGTAGAAATTATCAAGGAACGGAAACAACAAATGATAACAAAAGCAAACAGAAAGACACATGAACTACAGTTCGCTGTCGGCGCTATTGTGTACATTTATCGGCCAGTTGTCACTCCAGGAAAGCATCGAAAATTCATGCGACCGTGGATTGAACCATACTATATTACACAAAAACTTTCAGACATTCATGTTAAAATCTACAGTAAATCAGATGGAAAACTAGTCAAAAACCGAGTTCATGTCAACCGTTTGAAACATGGGTTTTTATGGCATGGTAGGCCACAGGACCTTGAACCTCCCCCAAATGTAGATGCCACTGAGCCCGCTATTCAAGCAGATGAAGAAATTCTCCCTTATTTTGTAGATTATACTGAAACACCCCAGGGTGTGGATAATGTGTCTCAAAATGGTGACCTTCAGAATGATAGTATTTCTGAAAAATTGTATGAGGTAGAAAAAAATTTAAGAAAGAAATATTTTGATGGTAAATGGTATTACCGAGTGAACTTTTAAACATACTGCAATATTACAAAGTGAAATAAAAAAGGCAGACGTACGATGATGTAATGATTTCCATTTCCGTTTCAATGGAAAAAGTAGTCCGAGATTACTCTGACGTCCAACGGCTGTTTTGTCACACAAGCTGGAACCAAGTTCCCAGCTTGTCTGGCAAAATAGCCATTGGACGTCAGAGTAATCTCGGACTATGGAAAAAAAGATAAGAATAAAATGCATGTCCTACATTCTTTTATGAAGATATTATACTTAAGACACTTACTATCATTACTGGTGCCCTGTTGCTCTCCTTTCCTTAATGTTTTCAACTTGATTTGCCTAAGGTTTTCATGGTATCCAGTGAATTCACACTCTGGAAGTTCCTCAGAAAATCTATGTTGAAGATGAAATTCCTTGTAAATAGAAATATATAAGCAAACTAAATTAAACTGAACATTTTATAATCTATATTTTATACAATATATATATATATATATAGATAGATACATGTACCATGATTGTGGTGAAATTGGGGTCAAAGCTCTTATTTGGCATTACAATTAGAATTTAAAGATGACTTTTTAAATAACACTAGAACACACCCGTGATATCGCGGGTCCGTGACTGAATTAAAGTATATAACTATGCGCAAGCCTTATTTTAGTATTAGTACTGTCATCTGATAAAGTCATGCCGATTATAAGATACACAATTTTCTCTGCTTTCAAATCTTTCTGTTTGAATCCGTCGAACTGGAACTTACCAATTATTGGTAATAATAATTATTTGGAAAACAAAAGGTCCTGGAATGGAGTTTTTTTTAATCAACAGCATTGTCCTATATTAGTTATAAATAAAGTTGAATTCTTTGATTCGCTATTTTACGTCATGCCCGCTTACAAATTGAAACTTATTTTTAGTCCAGATTTTTAGTATTCGTATTGTTATCTTAGAAAGTCTTACGGATTAAAATACTAACAATTTGACAATTAAGTAGTGTCAACCCTGTGATTATGACCCGTGTATATAGCATATTAATCCTGAATACACCGTTTGGTGGTGCGCCTGTCAGATGCGGAACGTACAGATAAGGTAATAGGTAACAGGTGATAATACTATTGGTATCGGTATCGGACTCGACCCGGAACTTCCTTATTATTGGCAATATTAATTACGTGGAAAACAAAAGGGCCTGGAGTGGTGTAATTTTTAATCTACACATTTGCACTATATTAGTTGTATACAAAGTTGAATTCTTTGATTCGTCGATGACGGCTGACAAATTGGACCTCGTAATTTTAGTATTATAGATACGTATATATATAGTAATATTGTGATAATCAGGAAGTCACATGGTTAGCATTAATAAACACCTCACAATAATTTCTAAATTTCAAACACTCATTTAATTTGCAACAAATCTTATAATATTTATAATATCTCTCTAGTTCACTACATGGTTCATATACTTCAATATTCTTATAAAATAAGGACCAAAGTTGGAATTATTTGCGAGGGAGCCTTTTATTTAACTGTCATACATGCACACTCGCAGAGCCGTATAAGATTTGCTTATTTCCGCGCATTTTAAATTTGTTTCTAGTTTAACGTCTTCATATACAAACATACTCATAGATAAAAATAAGTACCTGGGGTGATACACTATTGTATTTTAAACTAAGTGTATTTACGATGTTGGTAACTAAATGTTGGCTCTCACATTCTAGCTTTTGGATGTGCTGCATAATGTCATGTGATCTGTGTAAACAAACATGCAAGTTATAGTTCTAAATATGTACTGAATTCCTCTGGTAACACTAAATGTATTTGAGAATTTAACTTTTAAGAGACAAACAATGGCGTGGTACATGTGTAACAAGTCAAAACACAATTTTTAAAACGAGAAATTAGTTTATTTTATTTTTGCACTATGATACCAGAGACATATATACACATGTGTGTATATATATAGGTCTCTGATGATACCAAATGTTGGAAAAATAATTAAAAAACGGGTTTCACTTTACAATTGTTGCCATTAAAAATAATTGTCTTCACAAAATTATACATATATATCATTTTAGTTAAATTCTACATACTTATTTTTATATATATATATGTATATAAAACATGATGTTTGAATGATGCCATACTACTAATCCTATGCTTCCGATTTATAGAAAAAAAAATATCCTCTGAAATTAAGGATCAAGTTGGAGGTAGATAAGCTTACCTTTCAGTGTTAACAGTTGACAAAACTCGCTTCAGAAAAATAAGTCCACTCAATATCTTTTCGTTGAATCCGAATTTTAGACTATCTAGAATTTGACTTTCCAACTGTAAAGAAATTATTTATAAATTACTCGTATAGTATGTAATAATGATAATTATCGCACCGCTGGTAAAATATCACGTTGTGATTGGGTTAGCGCCGTCACGTGGTGACCCCCTACGAGACCGGTAAATTTCATAGGGGGTTGATGACGCGTAAATGGTGACGTCATCTTTTTAATGTTGATGTGTTTCATTGTTAAATTTTTCAACAAAAAGCAGCAGAAAAGGTTCAGCGTGCGATAAAATCGTTATAAGGTTAACTACTGACCCCCTACAGATCCATAAAGGGTGAATAAAATCCATAGGGGATTCGGCCCTTATTGATTTTACTAACCCTCTATTGATCCGTAGGGGGTCAGTATCGAACCATATAACTTTTAATAGGTGGGTCACAGCTGACCCCTTAATAAAAATGTGTACTAGTTCAGTGAAAATGAACATATTTATAAATGAACAAAAATAAAAAAAAATCATACCAGACTAACAAACCCCAGAGGCTCTTAACTTTTTTTCTCCTTTCCAATTTTACTGAGATCGCAGTATCGGTAAACGGAAAATGTGGTTCTCATATTTTGATTTTAAATTCATGTATGATATCATAGTCTTGTGGAATAACTACGAATAATATTTCCATCTCCTCCCCTCACCCAGATAATTCTTTAAACAAGGGATTGTGATTACTATTTATTTCTTATTATCATTTATATATGTGTACCTGTCTCACTTTATCTTTGGCCACACTTTCAGCATTTAGCAAAGTTTGATACTTTCCCGTAGTCTTAGCAGATTTCTCCATCTTTCTCTCTAACTTCTCTTGAAGAAACTCAATGAAATCCTTTCTCCGCTCATGATTTTTGGGCGAGAATTGGTCTTCATATTCTGCGAAGAAGTTTTTTTTACGCTCAAGTAAGTCTGTAACAAATGTCACCTTATCGTTGATGAACCAACATTTCTGAAGAAAAAAATATAAACTATCAAATGAATAAAAATTAAATTTGTTGCAAAAGTCTTCAAAACAAAACAAAAGTATTGCTTGCGGTTACTACATTAAACTTGAGAATTATGGAACAATAAATTAAATTAAAACACGATTATAAAACAATGAAACAACTGAATAACGGAACGACTTTTATTGTAGGACACTGCGATAAGTCTTTCGGTAATTCAAATATTTTCCGTTTATTCTGTTGTAACGCTGCTTTGGTTGTTTTGCTGTTTCGGTTTGTTTGCTTTTTTATTGTTTGTTCTACTGTTTCGTTGTTTCGCTGTTCCATATTAATTTATTGTTACATCAAAATTGTTGACGTTATTTTACCTTTTGTTGTTCCTGAAGTTCCTGGTAAATTTTCTCGTGGTTCTCTATTAATTTCTTTAAATCTTGTACTTCTTTGTATTCTCTTACTTGTTTATACCGCTTGTGGCATTTTTTCTCCGTTAATCTAAAATACAACCGAATTGTATTAGAAAAGAAATGAAAAGGTGATTGATAAATCATACTCTAATTTTCCACATAAATCTCTCGAACTTTTGTGTTTTCCGCATGATTCCATTTTATTTCTTCGAAACGGATTTCTAATTTCTGAAGCAGCGATAAATGTTATCCAAAAATAAAATTCCCAAATTTCTGTTTTAACTTTTGTTTTTAAATGTTTTTCGTTGAAGCGAATACAAACAAAATATTTTCAGACAATGACAAATCTGAATTTGTTAAGATAGCATGTTATCCGAAAGGTAAATTCTTTGAACTCACGTTTCTTTTGGCAGAATTCTGCCTCCTACTATCATTTTCTGGAATTTGTCAAGAATCAACCTGGCAACTGATGGCTTAGTGGATTCAGATAGTGACCAATTCTCCTGGGACTCGACAACACTGAAAACTGTCTCAGTCAACGTGTAAAATAACTCGTTCATCTTAGGAAACACTGCAAAGATATTACATTGTACATTGCTTAATCATTTCAGAAAAAAATATTCAGTAGCATAAAAAGATCACCCTGTCTGTAACAAGGTGTTTTTAAATGTTGGTCAATGACAGAAGAATTCACAAGCCTTTAAGTTTTTCATAAAAACATCAATTTGTATTTATCTCCCTATTTTTTTTAATTAAGGCAAATAATAAAATCGTGTTCTCAGATAAAAAAAAATATATATATACTAAATTAGGGAAGTTAAAATTCTCAAGAAAATAATTGTAAAAACAGGATTTCTTACAAAAATAATCTTGAATATTTTGTGTTTTTCGAGATAAAACATCTTCTTTGACATATGTAGAAGTCTTTGGCAACACAAACTTACCTTCATCTATTTTATAATCTATCAATCTCTTCATGATGCTGATCATCTTCTCCATACGTACTTCATCTATTGTTGGATCAAGATGGTCCTCTAGCTCTTCGCACAATGTTGTAAAGTTATCAATACTGCAATTCGAAAAAATCCAATCTTAAGTTACTATGTACTTACAGAAAAGTTTGAAACTGCACGGTAATTGATTGCATGGATGGGGTTAACAGCATAAAGAATGATAGGCAAACAATTCAAAATATAGGACAAACAATATAAATTGAGAAAATATGTGAAGAAAAAGATAGGAATTGAGAATAAGGTTAGAAATAAATAAAATTAGAGAAAAGAGGTATAAAAAGTTCAAGATTAATGTAATGAATCAAAACTCGCAGATAAAAAAAAAATAGAAATATTTAACCAAAATTAATTCTTCGGTTATCAAATTTAATGATGTAGAGAGGCAATGTCAGTATACTTATCTTACCGGTGATATGGATCGGACATAAGCCGATATATATCTGGTATTAACACTGAATTCATTTCTTTATCTTCTTAAAAATCAACGAAAATATCCTGGAAATATTTTGTGACTTTCTATGGCGTAGTGAAGGAACGTCGCTACAGAGAAGACAGAGAATGACGACAACGTCATAGTTCTATTGCTTCGCCATTGGTTGACCATGTTGACGATGTCGAAGAAGCAAAGACAATTGACAAAAGCTTCTTGTACAAATATGCATCTTTATTATTTTCCTTTTTTCTTTAAATTAGAAAAAAACTTAAATATTATTATAATTATAAATTAAAGTTAACCCAGATTTTGAACAGGAATTAAATGTATTTCTAAAAAAATATTTGCCTTGTTTGCATTGTCATGCTGCTAATTTAAAAAGACTTGAGCTCCTGACGGTATTATACAAACAAAGAAGCTCCTTCTATGCAAACAACGTCCAATAAATATTCGGAATATAAACTTAAAGATATCAATACAACAAAAAATTCTAGAGCGGTCAACATGCATAAGATCTGCAACAACAGACTAAGTTTCTAAAAGCTACCCGGTAGTGTGACTGTTTCTGGCAGTTATAGCGTTGTAAATGAAACACAGTCAAGTCGTAGATACAAGAACAATCTGAGAAAAAGTTTGTGGCGGGAAAGTTTAACTCTATACATTTTTGTCATTGTTTGTGGTCGCTCGCAGTAAACAGGCAGTTACTCCAATATCTGTCTCACAGTAAACAGGCAGTTACTCCAATATCTGTCTATTCTTTTGCAACTGATTACTATAACCTTTTTTTTGTGTAAGTAAACTGATGTTTTCGCCAACTGAACCGAGTTCAAATAAGTACTATTGAGCGTGTGGATGTAATCTGAAACGGCTAGATACTAAATCTGTTGGATGTGTATTGATTGATGTTAGTGTGGTATCTGGGATTTCTTTAAGATCGATATTTTTTGTTAAGGTTATTGTTGTGTCGACTTGATGAGTAAACCTTTTCCGATAATATTTGGAGTTTGTTCTTTTTATTTTGTGATGTTACATCCCTGGAAAACATTGTTATCCTTGCTGCATTCTATGGGTGCTTATCCTACGTCAAGAGTTTGTTCTTTTTATTTTGTGATGTTACATCCCTGGAAAACATTGTTATCCTTGCTGCATTCTATGGGTGCTTATCTCACGTCAAGAGTTTTTTCTTTTTATTTTGTGATGTTACATCCCTGGAAAACATTGTTATCCTTGCTGCATTCTATGGGTGCTTATCTCACGTCAAGAGTTTTTTCTTTTTATTTTGTGATGTTACATCCCTGGAAAACATTGTTATCCTTGCTGCATTCTATGGGTGCTTATCCCACGTCAAGAGTTTGTTCTTTTTATTTTGTGATGTTACAACCCTGGAAAACATTGTTATCCTTGCTGCATTCTATGGGTGCTTATCTCACGTCAAGAGTTTGTTCTTTTTATTTTGTGATGTTACATCCCTGGAAAACATTGTTATCCGTGCTGCATTCTATGGGTGCTTATCTCACGTCAAGAGTTTTTTCTTTTTATTTTGTGATGTTACATCCCTGGAAAACATTGTTATCCTTGCTGCATTCTATGGGTGCTTATCTCACGTCAAGAGTTTGTTCTTTTTATTTTGTGATGTTACATCCCTGGAAAACATTGTTATCCTTGCTGCATTCTATGGGTGCTTATCTCACGTCAAGAGTTTGTTCTTTTTATTTTGTGATGTTACATCCCTGGAAAACATTGTTATCCTTGCTGCATTCTATGGGTGCTTATCTCACGTCAAGAGTTTGTTCTTTTTATTTTGTGATGTGACATCCCTGGAAAACATTGTTATCCTTGCTGCGTTCTATGGGTGCTTATCCCACGTCAAGAGTGTGTTCTTTTTATTTTGTGATGTTACATCCCTGGACAACATTGTTATCCTTGCTGCATTCTATGGGTGCTTATCTCACGTCAAGAGTTCGTTTTTCGTTGGTTGCTTTCTGTGATAGTTGTACCTTCTTTACTGTTTTCATCGTTAACTGACATTTTCTCATTTTTAAAAATTGTATTACATGCGATCATGCTGTTGTCTTCTATAGCTTACTATCGATAAGGGTTTTGTTTATTGTGAAAGATCGTATTGTGACCTATACATCATGCCTACCCCCTCGACCTCGTGTATTATTTTTTTCGAAAGATATAGGTCCTTTATCATCTTCCTTTCATTATTTCAGAGCTGAAAATATACTTCCGTCTCACTTACTCAGCACTTCACACCGAACAACACTTTAACCAAAATACAATCATATCATACCAATATTCTATTTAGAGATAATTCCGTCGTGTTTTCATATATTCTAAGGTATAGAAAAAAATATTATAATAGAAAAAAATTGAATACTTTCGGCTCTTTTAATTTAATTTTGTACAATAAATAAACGAAATTTAAACAATCTTTGACAGACACATTATTGGCTGATCATGGTTGATAGGGATATGGGATATTTGTAAAAAGATATTTATTGGGATATTAGGGGTAAACATTATAGGGATACGGGATATTGGGATAAAAACTTAATGGGATATGGGATATTGATACCCCCCCCCCTAAACGAGCTTCAGTTAAGACCACATCTCACATACTATGAGCAAAAGGTAGGTCAACTATATTTGTTGTATGGAATGATTGTAAGTTGACATGTCCAACTGTTAGTTTTATCTGAGCTTGACCTTGTTTTCATGGTTTATTGGTCAATAATAAGTTTGTTTGGTTTGTTCTGTTTATCTGATACTCTTAGCAACATATCATCTTTATTTGATATGAAATCTTTGCAAGGTGTACATATCTGTCAGCAGGTTTCGTCTGATTTTAGACTGTTTTCATAGTCCATTTATGGACAATGACAAGTTTGGTCTATTTCTCATATGCAGCAAGCTATATGACAACTATATCTGTATCTATATCTATGTCTGTTTCTCAGATACTATAAACAAATTTAAGGTAAAGCTATATGTGATGTCTGGAATAAGATGATTGCATGGTGTATACATCTTGTCTGGCAGGATGCATCTGACCTTGACCTTATCAACATTGATCATTGATTATCTCAAGTTTATGTGGTACTTGTACTAAACTTACATGTTACATACTTCATCATTTGGGTATCTTGTTTAAGAAATATGTCCGATGACCCCGCCCACAAACCAGGATGGCCGACATGGCGAAAAAAAACTACATAGGGGTAAAATGCAGTTTTTGGCTCTTATCTCTGAAAATAAAGCATTTGAGAGCAAGATCTGACGAGGGTAAAATTGTTCATTCGATCAAGATCTATCTTCCCTGAAATTTTCAAACAATTCAATTGCCCCTTAAGGAGTTATTGTCCTTTATAGTAATTATTTGTTAATTTTGTAAATTTTTGTAGATTTTTACAAAATATTTTCCTCTGAAACTACAAGGCCAAGTTCATTATTGATAGAGATAATTGTAAGCAGCAAGAATGTTCAGTAAAGTAAGATATACAAACACATTATCATCACAATTTTGTCTTAAATTCATCTGTGTCGTTTGTTTATAAATATGCACAGTTATAATTTATACCAAGGTGAGCGACACAGGTTCTTTAGAGCATCTAGTCGAATGAAAATAATTGATATCTAAGACAAAAACGTGAATTATTTTTTTCGCGATTTTATTGATCTAAAAAAATATTCTTTTAAACGGAAAACATTCACAAACCGAAAATAGATTTGAAATTTTGCCACATAAAAATGGTCTTATTAAAACCGTTGCAACAACTGTTTGAGGAGTTTGTATGTGGTATGTTGCGTGGCAAAATCTAATCCCTCATGTAACCTATATTTCGGTGGAAGTAAAAATTCTCGTCTTTGAATCCAACCCATCCTCTATTATGGCAAGCCGTTCTCGTCAAAACTATGTTTAAACCCTTTTTTCGAAAAAAAAATACACACTGAGATTTAAAAACCTAAAATAACACACTGAGAAATCGAAATTACACACTGAGATTTAAAAAAATGAAAAACACACACTGAGAATTCAAAATTACACACTGAGATTTTAAAAAGACACACTGAGATGAAATAAATTGAAAAACACACACTGAGAATTGTTAATTACACACTGAGATTTCAAAAATACACACTGAGATTAATATGCAAATTACTAATGAATATTCATGAGATGAATAATTCAACAGATTAATATCTTGATCTCAAGAACTCTTGTCATTATAATGAAATGCGATTCCTTCAACCAACATTCGTAATAAATTTCAAGACTTAACATCGCTCATATTCATAAGTTTGTTGCCTATAATTCAGATCATTACTACCAGTGTATCGGGATGATTTTTTTTAACTTAAAACCGTGGGTCCCTTTTCAAAAGTGTTCTAACTGTTTCCCTGGTTTCGCTAGTTAATCTTTTATATTGTTGTTACGTTTATATGCTATAATAGTGACTTGGGTAAAAATTTCACTGCATTCTTTTGCAGATTGTTCCAATGTTTTCTTATGATTTTAATAAAGTTTTTCACCATTTGGTTATATTTTGTAATAAGAGTAAGTGGGTATTTTTCTTGTTCTTGTATTTCCAAAGTTTTTTTTATTAATAATTTGGGACCAAATCGAAGGACTAGTGAGTTCTGTCCCCTTGTTGTTTTAAGCTGGTAATAGATTCAGATTAAGTATGCTAATAAGATATGTGCGCATAAAAAGTGCGCATAAATCTCAGTGTGTAATTTTAAATTCTCAGTGTGTAATTTTAAATTCTCAGTGTGTAATTTCAAATTCTCAGTGTGTGTTTTCAGTTTATTTATTCTCAGTGTGTCTTTTTGAAATCTCAGTGTGTAATTTTCAATTCTCAGTGTGTAATTTTCAATTCTCAGTGTGCGTTTTTCATTTTTGTAATTTCAGTGCGTCTTTATGAAATCTCAGTGTGTAATTTTCAATTCTCAGTGTGCGTTTTGAAGTTTTAAAATCTCAGTGTGCCTTGTTGTAATTCTCAGTGTGTAAATTTTTCGAAAATGGTTTAAACATAGTTTTGACGAGAACGGCTTGCCATACTCTATCAGTCTATGCAGAAAATATTAGTTTTCTTGATAATGTGTTTATGTCATACATGAACTAGTTGCAACTGAACAATAAAACTTAATATTGTAAGAATAAATTGTCAATAAAACTATTAAATCATTGATGAAAAACAACATTTCTTTATTCTAGTGTCAAGATAAGGAATTATTACGAATATAAATGACCTAACATAAATGTAAATAATAATCGTTATTTTGACAGGAAAGGCCACTCACAGTGACACTCTTTACAGAAAATAAGTTTGAGACAATCATTTTAGGGAGATCCCATGATTACATAATGATATGTTCACAGAAATTTTAGCATATAGCAAAGAATTTACACTGATTATTAATAAATCATGTCTTCACAAATATGATTATCTTTTTCTGATGTTATAAATTGTAAAAGACAATTCTATTTCTTGATGCTGTTGATTGATCCCTCTTTCTTAATGTATATTCTTAAGAAATTGTAACACTGAAAAATTTAAAAGTACTATGTCAAAATGTCAGTTCATTAAGGTACTTTAGCTTGCTTATTTGTTTAGTTTTTCATTTATTTTTTAAAGATTCAATATATTTATTATAGTCAAATTTTCAAAATTTAAAATATCAGATACAGTACATTAATTTAATGTTAGTTTATAATAAGTCATATACAATACATGAATCTGCAAAGCTCATTTATTTCCATATTTCTGGGAGTATATAAACAAGAACAGAGGTACATAAAGTAATAGAGTTGAATGAAATACCAATTATATGGATCAGATTTCTAATTTCTTTTTTATAAGATATTGGAATTATTATACTGATAATATTTTTATCTGAATTTATTAATTTAATTTTGAATTCTTCGTCAGGTTTCATTCATCCTTCTAAGGTATATGTCTGGATTTTAATAACTGTTTGCACAGCATGCATGGTGTGTGTGTGTGTGTGTGCATATGTTATAACGGCAATAAAAAAAATTAAAGAAATGTTATATGATCAGTTAGAAATTGAAATGAATATTTCTTTAAAACAACTTTTAATTGATCTAAAATTTATGGTTAGTATATATATATGATAAATTATATCAATGCGAAAATGAAGTAAATGATATTATACAAATGTCTTTCTAAATATTTACAAAACAAAAAAAAAACAATACACGAAAATCAATTATTTTATCAAACCTTCTATAATGGTATAATTTTTATTGTATAAATCCGCAAATAAATATAATTTCCAATTTTCATATTATTAATGTTGTTTGAATTTGTATTAATCCGTATAATTTCCAAATTTTCATATTCAAATTATTAATGTTGTAAGTGTTAGAAACACTGATCGACACGTAACTTAAAATAGTCCAAAATTAGTGACAATCACAGAAAATATGGCTGAAAATTGGATCGGGCGAGTCCATTTTCACGGTGAAATCTTTGCTGTAGGTATTCATAATGATGTAATAAACTAGTTGTGTGGTCGGTATTTTCCCCTTGTGTGGTCTTTACACATGTAGTAAGTTTAAACATATTTAGTAGCAATACACGTCTCTTCGTGTGATGTCGTCAAAATGACACAGACCACCCTAGCTCTAGTTTATTTATAAAATAAGTTGTTGAATAAAACACAAGTACTAAGTTTTCAAGCCGAAAATTAACAGATGTTTTTAAATAGAAAAAAAGAAACACAGCGCTTTAATAGGGTATGGGCTCCCCTAAAAAATTTCATTTCCATTTTTTCAGTTCATTTATTCTAACTAAAAGTAATTATTTTTATAAAAAAAAAACACCCTAGTCTAAATAAAAATTAAAAGGAATGCAATTAAGAATAAAAGTACACGAGTAGCACAGATATTAACGAAAGTGCATGTAAGTATGAGGTTACATTTAAAATTTAAATTGCAAAGATTAAATCAAAGTACTGAAGTACTGAACATCAGAGGACCTCAAGTTGTGTTGAATTATTGATAAATGACAGGTGTTTATATTATACCTACCAGACAGATATGTTCACCATACAATATAGTACAAATATTAAATATAATATGCTATCATATCTGAGATACTGACTTGCACTAGGAAACTTAACTTTGTGAATTATCAATGATTACTTGGTCAAATGAGAACTGTTAGATTGGCATTATGACCATATAGTTGCACACATACAAAGATCGTTAGCGTATAACTTATAATAGAGAATCAACATAGCAAACAATTCTTCGAGTAGCTATATAGTCACTCACTGAACTATGAAAAAGAGGTTCAAGACAATCATATCAAAACAGATAAATTGTAATATTGTGGCTAATTAAAAAATAAAGTGGGGAAAAATATATTGTTTTGGCGAAAGAGGTGGCGAAAAAAATAATTGACCCAGGGGAAACTTTGGGGCTAAAGATACCAGATGAACAGCAAACTCATAAATGGAAAATAAACTTACAATTCCATGACTAAAACTGAAAAAGACATGCATACAAATAAAAGTACACTAGAAACAACATAGAAAACTAAAGACTGAGCAACACGAACCCCACCAAAACAGGTGATCTCAGGTGCTCCGGATGGGTAAGCAGATCCTGCTCTACAAATGGCATTAATTAACAATGTTTGTACATGTAGTATCCAGGTCTTTTTTCTGAAACATTTAGCTTTTGGATCAATTGCTAATTAAATGGATGTTAACACAGCAAGATTACTATCCCTTATTCTAGATTTTTGTTGCAGTCAACACAAACTCTTTAAATGTTCATAAATAGCTTCACTGAGTTACATTTGTATCTTGGTTTTATTGTAACACAGTCAATTATTTATCCATCATATTTTTTTTTTAAATTAGCAGCTATACATGTACATTGTAGGTTCTGTTTTCTAATTAGGTCTTTGCACCATTCCGTGGAAAGACCTATTGATTTTGTTCTGATTATTATTTTTTTTTTCTTCCGCCTAATTTTTTTTCTTGCGTAATTTTGTTGTTTCAAAAGATGTCGCTTAGATATTTGGAATATGATATCGTATAGTTTATACGCTTTAAAACTGACAACCGCGCAGTAAGAGTTATCTCCCCAAACACTGTTTTTCTTGTGGCCACTACTCCTTCGCAACCGCAAAAGATTACGACAAATTTATTTTACCAAATTGCTCGTTATATCTTCAGGATTCGAGTTTAGTTTTAACCGAAGCTATCCTGATACTCCATATGAGAGTTATTCCCCCTTATGTATTTGATATAAGTGATTTGCATTTCTAACTGGTAAACCATAAGTGATAGAGACCTAGGGTCTTTTAATTTGAGATCCTTGGTCCAAAAAAAATGAAAATTAGGTCAAGGGTCAAGGTCATATTCTAAATTTTTTATTTTGGCTTATTTTCACTTATTTTCAAAACCTTATAACATATCTACATCTTATTTTCACTAAATTGTTAGTTGCGACATGCCGTTACTTATAAATTTTGGTTGAAAGGGTGCGCTAACAATAAATAGGAGTTTTTGCCCATCTTATATTTAGAATTATGCGTAAAGTCATTTAACTCATTAACCATACATAATAAAGACCTAGGGTCTTTTGATTTGAGATACTTGGTTTATGACCTTGAAATTGAGGTCAAGGTCATAAGTAATTTGCACGTTCTAGATTTTGACCTTTGCTTTAAATTCATATTTATATATTATAAAGCCATAGGAACTGACATTTTAGATTGATTTTTAATATTTTGATAATAAAATAGATCTTCACTTGTGGAAAGACCTTCAATTGTTCTTTGAACAATTGGTTTTTAATTATTAAATGGTTCATTGTAAATATTACAATGAATTATATGTAGATAGCCATTTGCTAATGATGGCATTTTTGTTAATTGAATATCACAACATTTGGATAGTTTTTCAACTGTTAGGTTTTTTTTACTTTGTTCTGGATTTAATACTTTGGATACCACTGGTTTAGAAATGTTTAGCAATGAGAACATTTTGCACTATACATATAGAACACAAATACCATATGAATGTGTCGGTCCTTTGTAAGAAACCTGTAAAACAGGCCTTGTAATTTTTTGGTGTATATCTTGATTTCCCGATTGTACATTGATGTGGCCATTAGTTTTCTTGTATATATTGTTTAACATTTGACATTTGATGGCTATTTCTAACTGATTTATGTATAGTTTTTTTCTGATTGTAAAAATGTTGTATGGTTATAAGCTTTATTTCTTTTTCATCATTTTGTCTAGAGCTGGTGTCTGATTTATACCAATCATACCTCCCTTTTCTTTTTTTATGAATAATGACAACAGTTTGGTTTTAATTTTCATTTATGTATGTACATGTAACAATATAAAACAGTATATACATGATATATACATGTATAATCTCATTCCATCATTAATATTGGTCATTGTCGGTATATATTTATCTTTAAGTTTAACAATGTACTGTGAAAGAGCTATCTTCTAACAGATACTTAGTATATAATGGTTATTGTGAAACCACTGATTCAAAGGACAATTTTCACTTATTGTCCAAAATAGCCTAAACTATAAAACTCCAAAAAGTTCTCAATTTGGTTCTTAATTTGGGTCTATTTCAAAAGTCGTAACACTCAACATGCTCAATAAATCAGTTCTTTTCATAAAAGTACATTTTATGTTCCAAATTTGTCAAAATGTGATGATTTTGGGCAATTTTCAGACCCGAAAGCTTTAAGCCTTTAGGAATAAAGATTTGGCCGCTACCTACATGTACCATCCAAAATGTTTTGTAACCAAAAGAATCCAAATCTGATATACATGTATATAATTCATCAATATAAAAACTTTTTAGATCTTGGATGGCAGTCAAGTTTAATTATGCCAAAAACAATTAAAGTTTTACCATAGTTTTTCACAATTATTCAATGGTTTTGTTGTGTCTGATTTTTGAATAGAAAAATAAAGAACGATGCCGCCTAATTTTTTCAAGTAACATATGAACAACAGAGTCAGTGTGGGGCCACTAAGCTAAACTGCCCGCTTTGCACCAGCCAATATAAATGAATGCCTAGGGTGGGAATCGAACCCACATACACCAACTCTGTTGTCCCTATATTTTTTTTAAAAATAAACAAAAAATTGTCAAGAACAAATTTAAACTTATAGCGCTCATAGGTTTGTCTCAATAAAGATTTGCATAGTTTGCTCATGCAGTATCCCAATATTGCTCTCAATAGTATAAATAGGCTCATGTGTGTTCAAATAACCATTTAGATTAGTCTCAATATTGATATATATCTAACTCAATTGAGTAGATCTAGCTCAAATTTTACTCAACATATAACTGATCATATTTGCTCAATTTAAGATCTCATGGGTGCTCATAGATAAAGTTAACTGATTGTATTTCTCATAGATATAACTAATTATATTTGCTCAATTCAAGTTCTCATATGCACATATGCATGTATGTGTGAACAAATGTCTAATATAAGTTACTAAAATTTGACATGGATATGGTTACACATTTAAATTAAATAATGCTGTAGAGAATGATAAGCACAAGTATGTCATCAAATTATCATATAATTTTGGCGATACATGTCATGTATGGTCAAAATAATACAATACTACAAGCTAAGGAAGACTTAAAAAACAGGACAGTTAATCTATATTTAACCTATAGCTGTACAATGTAACCTATGGGAATGCAACAAGTGTATAAATCTCAATAACCGAAAATTATACCATAGCTATCTATGGTATAATTTTCACAATTATACCATGGTTTTGTTGTGTATGATTTTTCGAAAAGAAAAAAAACAAAGATGGCAAAACCTAAACGAGGCCGCCTGAATTTTTAAATTGACATATGAACAACAGAGTCAATGTGGGGCCACTAAGCTAAACTGCCCGCTTTGCACCAGCCGATATAAATGAATGCCTAGGGTGGGAATCGAACCCACGTACACCAACTCCGTTGTCCCTATATTTTTTAATGAACAAAAACTGTCAAGAACAAATTTAAAAAAAAGGTATAAATGTGTTAAAATTTAATTATCAAATTATACATGAAAATATAAGTTGATTTTCGGTGATTCAGAATATGATGTCTACTTAGATTGTAGTCCCATAGCCTCCACTGTACAGCTACATGAATATATTGGGTAAAAGGGTTTAAAATTGCCGAGGCAGATTTTTTTTTTGGGAGAAGGGAGCGGAAGGCACGCCCTTTTCAAGGAGCTTTATGTATGGTAGATGCATAGTCCTTTTTTTTAATATAGTTTTACCTTAAATGTCTAGACCCCTCCCCCTTTAAAAATCCTGGATTCTCATCCGATTTGATATAATTCTAAACTGTTAACGAGGTTGCTAAAGTAATAACAATTATGATTGAGAATTAAAAATAGATAGGTTCCTTTAAATGAAGCTGAACATTTTGTTTAAATTATCTAGAATATATATCACATGCGATTTTAATCGTGGACATTTTGAATTTCCTGTTCATTAATGCGCGACTTGTAGTACTGCAACCAGAGTTCATTTTTTAAAACTTTAATGGTCCGGAAGAACACACACCTAAATTATATATCGATGGAAAGAGGAAAACGTGTACAATAAGAAAAGTTGGGTCGTAAAAATCCAGAGTGGTCACAATTTTGTGAAATTGAGGTCAAAGGTCAGACCTAAAAATATCAATATTTCAACCACAAGGACAAAAAGGAGAAATATTCTGATATTTATTCAATAGAATGCTACAAAAACGATTCAATCATAAGCATATGCTATAAACGATGTTAAAACGACAAATTTGACTACTTATATGAAGAGCTTCCATTACAAAATGGCGTTGATTTGGAACCTTCTGATTTTTTTCCATTTAAGACATAGCAAAAGAAGAAGTGGCCTTGACCTTTTCACATCCATAAACTTTCATATTGTGTATAGTATTTCACTATAGTATATTACAGAATTATTTTCTAAAGTTTAAAACACCACTTTATCAAATTATTTCAATATTTTTTCTATCTTTGAAAAAAACAAAATTCAAGCGCTGAATCAGTGTTTTTAATTTTGCATCTTAAAGGTTCGTATTTTGTGAAAATAAGTATCTAGTTATAGATAAATACATATTGTGTTTTGCAAAGTCTGGACAGAGCAGTTATAACACAAAATATACTATAGTCACCCGAGGCGAATGCGAGGTCCCTTTTTCATAAGAACAAGTTCGGCGCAGGACAGAGTTTGTTCAAAGCAAACACAGTTTTTGAGTACAAATGCTATCTGGAGCGTAAATGCCGTCATGATTCGGTCAAACTCGTCAGATATAGTCTTACCTTTGCATAGGAAACACAAAATAAATGTGAGTACAAAGTTTCGATCAATGTTCGTGACCCATATTCCCATATGCATATGCATGATGTATCTGCACTGCCAATCCCAAATGTAATGGGGCGAATGTTGCTACAGAAACGATTGATTTTGTAATAGCCATACGTTTACGAATTTTTGTTATCTTTAGGGACAATTTACGGTTCAGAAGCGCCTTTGTGTTATTTTTCATCAATTAACAAACAAATGAATTTTTGAGCCTAGGCTCCGTGTTGAAGACCGGACCGTGACCTTTAATGGTAGCATTGCGGCACTCATATCACATCTTCCTATATCTATTAACAAGCTATGCGGGCATCATTTCCAAAGAAATACCAAAACGAGGACATAGCTCATAAGAGCACTGGTGGCAGGGTGAAGAAGTTGTTCTTCTTTTAATGTAACTATCCTTGATATTTTCTGACACACCTTGGTGTAATTCTGAAAGTCTTAACATAGACTTCAATTTTCCTGCAGCAGATATGGCATCCCCTAAATTGAGTTCAGAGCTAAACTCTATATTTCATATCCCTTGGCCCCACTGTTACTGAATTGTAAGGTGTCACAATATCTAGTTAGTTCTGGAGTTTGGCAGTTTGGTAAGCATCAGAGACAATCTTGGATAAAATTGATCGGTATATATAGAATATGTGCTACATGAGAAAGGCTTTTTCTTATGGAAGAACAAATCACATCACTAACAATCGTTATTAATGAACTGACAGCAAGTTCAAATTCTAATTTTTCAGTAACTGTTTTACTTAATTGCACAGGTGTTGACTTCAATAAGTACTTGGTTATACATGGATAAATGATTACTCACATTAATAAGCACAACTTAAAAGACTGTCAACACGTTTAAAGGACTCAGTTTTGCGTAGTTTTCTGGGTTTTTTTTAAAGGTTTTTCATATCCAAACTACAAGGAAGAAACTGAGCGCGAGATCGTATAAAAGTGAGGATACATGTCGATTAGTTTGATCACATATATGGATTTCTGTTGTTTTTAATTTGAAGTTCCCCAAGGGTGACTGGGGAAACGAAATATGGTCACTTGGTCTTCCCCCGACCGGCAGTAAAACGAAGTGGGGCGTCCGTTTGGCTGTGCGGGATGTATAAAGTTCGCAGTCACGTCCGGTCAGAATGGGGACGATGAATCCGATGCCTCGTGTAAAGGGAGTGTCACGTTCTTTGCACGTTAAATACCCTTGCATCAACTCTTTGAGGGGTCCGTAGGTGGTATGTTGCAATGGACAATTTCTGTCCCAATCCAATATACCATCATTTTCCATTGGCAGTCTAAATTTTCCCGATCATCATCCCGAATGGCCTCTATCATGACAAAACCTACCTATTGTTTTTATTGTCTACTTGTTCTCATCCTGAATATGCATGAAATATTTGCCACTGGACGTTAAGCAACCAACAATCAATCAATCAATCAATCAATCTAATTTAAAGATGGACACCAAGTTTGCATTCTGGTGCAAGTCTCATAACATCACTGATGATTCGCCCACGGAAAGCAGAATATCAAGAGAAGTTGGTTTTAGCATCACCTTGTCACACACCAAATCTCTGCGAAACTTCAATAGTACTTTTCCCCCGACCACTTGCATGCATATTAATTGCTCTGAGGTTAAACATTGACATACAATGTATTTTCACACAATGTCAACTATAGTCATTATCCGGAAAAACCTCTTATCCGAAGGATTTGGTTAACTTTTATATAAAGTCAAAATTTTATTAATAAAAATATAACTTTTTTACAGAAAATACACGAAAGAACTACTATATATATTCAAATCACTCAAAAATAAATTAACTTCTCCTACAAAATCTACATAATCACATCGAAACTATCAAATTGATTGTGAAGGAATAAATAAATGGTGGAGCTGATTCACGGATAGGAAATTTCCGTAATTAAAAAGGATACAAATGATGTTTTTATTTTTGAGTTTTTGACAAAATTGTTTGGAATTTGCCCACCAAAATTTGCATGCAGTATCGCAATAATATGTTTTGTCCTCTCAAATGTCAAATACTGTTTTTGAATCATATGTTTTCTCGTTTTCAAAGAAAAACGCGTTAAATTTCTATCTAAAAAATCAGCCAACTTTAAGTTTGAAAGTTTTACTTGGAGATGGTATTATATTTATGTCTTTATCATTCCGATGATCCTTGATGATATGTGCATAGAAAATATTTACGAAAATAGCGGGAAATTTAAACAAACAAAAATATATTTTTGGATTTTAAGGTAACTACCCAAAACCGTAAATTGAGGGGTACCCCATTAAAGGGATAAAATACAAAAATGTGACCATAGAAACTTTTTACGACCCGACGGAAATTAAAATATAGATATTATTCTATCATTTACAGTGACTTGACTGTTAGTGTTGCTATTCACCAATTGCAACTCATTCAAAATTTTGACCCAATTGCAATTTGTTTTATTAAATCAAATTGTTCAACTGGTCAAAAATTTGAACAAACTGTTCAGCCAAAATGTGAAAGTGCAAAGTGATAAAATAAATCATACTTACAATCCTATATGTCTGTCACTCCACTGTATTGATGTAATTCCTAAATCAGTCTATCAATCTGTATAGGTATATTACAGCCATTACCATACTAAAGGTGAACTGTTTTATTTTGAATTGCTATAAAAATGTCAAAACTAAGCTTTTATAGAGTTTTTCTTTCGAAAAGTATTCTATATTTATAAGAATCACACATTATGTGAATAAAAACATTTCATATTCAGTAAAATATTTGAAATTGCAATGTGTTTGTAGGAAGGGGAGATAATGGCTTTTTGGTTTCAAAAAGTCTTTATTCAAAAGAATAGTATTTTAGGTTATCTCCCCAAGGAAGCATATTGTTATTTCATACATATTTTACTGAATATGAAATGTTTTTATTCACATAATGTGTGATTCGTATAAATATAGAATACTTTTCGAAAGAAAAACTCTATAAAAGCTTAGTTTTGACATTTTTATAGCAATTCAAAATAAAACAGTTCACCTTTAGTATGGTAATGGCTGTAATATAACTATACAGATTGATAGACTGATTTAGGAATTACATCAATACAGTGGAGTTACAGACTTATAGGATTGTAAGTATGATTTATTTTATCACTTTGCACTGTCACATTTTGGCTGAACAGTTTGTTCAAAATTTTGACCAGTTGAACAATTTGATTTAATAAAACAAATTGCAATTGGGTCAAAATTTTGAATGAGTTGCAATTGGTGAATAGCAACACTAACAGTCAAGTCACTGTAAAACAATTTTTAGCCGTGTGTTATTCAGGACCATTAAACTCGTTAACTAAGCGTCTTTTTCGATGTCAGTTGCAGTACTATTGGGCTTAACGTGGAATTATTCATCCAAACTCACCAAAAGATTCTTGAGATTCAAATTTCCACAGAATTATAAAATTAATTAACAATAAAAATTAAACATTTCGAACATTTAACATTTTGATAAAATAAAAAAAATACACTAACCCTTTGCAGTTCAACTTTTAATCTGGGGTTCCGGAAAACTTTTAAAATATCTCTTGTAGCCATATGCAGAACATCCAATTTCTTTTGTCTGTAACGTTACCCGTCACCAATGTGGATGTGCATCCATCGCTGTCGAAAAATCTTGTCTATCTGATGTTCCCGCTTTTTCAGAAGCCCGTGCTTATTTCAGAAAGTAGGCGGAGTAATGTGTAAGGTCCAAAAAGGGTAATTTGACTGATTCTTATTAAAGTATTTTTAAAGTAAACTAACAAAAATATATGAAATACACATTTTTAAACAGCAATATATGCGATAGGTTAAAACAGATATTTCATATCTTTTGGATAGTTTTGTGGTGTTTCGTAAATTATACCATAGCTTTTGTTGAAACCCCTCGGCAACCTCACTCGACTTCGTCTCGTGAGGTTATTGCCGGGGGTTTCAACAAAAGCTATGGTATAATTTACGAAACACCACAAAACTATCCAAAAGATATGAAATATCTATAACTTATATCTCAAAAACTGTAAGGTTTCTCCCAATATATCTATAGTAATTCAGTAAATGTGATTAACCCAAATTCTGACATTTTCAGTGTAAAGTAAGACTCTTGATTTTACGAGCAAGAGTCTATGTATGTATGTTCCGTATCTCCCTCCTTTAGTAGGAGCACCACCATGAGTTATGGTGTAAAAGGGAAGACATTTAACACACTGTATCGGTACAGATTTAATGTGAGCATTTGCCTATCCAGTCTCCCAGCCTGGCCGTGACGGGTCTTACAACCAGAAAGTTAACCTTCCCCAAAACAATAAGTACAATGTAATAAAGCATACGAACACACCCACTCACCTGACTCGTTCATCCTCAAAAATATAAAAAATGCATAATATAAAAAACATTATATACAAAATAAGGGATAAGGTCACCCCGGATGCCGCACAAATGCCTAGACAACGAACGGGAAACCGGAGAGGACATACTTGGAATCCAAACCGATACCGCTAAATGCCCAGCTGTATACACTCAAAAACGGTCTCACTAATTAGCGACAACAAGAATTTTAGCGACAACAAGCGTCAACAAGCGACAAGAAGCGACAACAAGAATTATTTTAGCGACAAACAGCGACAAGAAACTATTTAGCTGTTATTTAGCGACAAGAAAACATTTTTTTTAATTAAAATTAATTATTGCAATAAATATTAAAAGAATATGCAAAAGAAAATAATTTTAGCGACAAGAAAGTTAAAATTGATAGAAAAAAATGAAACATTATTTACATAATATTTTATCATCTATTATGAATAACAGCCAGTATTACGTTTAATTATTGTATTATGAGATTACTTTTCCTTGTGTTTTAGAACATATTATTTATCTTATAATTTGTATTTTAAAACTCTTTTCGTGCAATATGTATTAAGCTCGCAAAATGAATTACTTGTGCATCATTGTCCTGAAAATATTGACACAAATTGTGAAATACAAAGAACTGAAACCAAACAGGAGGAAAAGAAAATTGAAATGTGAATGTTTTCATCTTTTTATTTGTTTATTGCCTCATTAAACGATATTTATCATGTTTATGCATATTGATTGAAGATGAAAGGAAATTAATGACAATCTTGAGTTTTCAACAGGTGTTCCCTATTTACAATGATTGTATAGTCTGGCGCGTGTAATTGTATAGTCTGACGTGTGTACAAAGTTGAAGGTGTTAATTGGATGTTATTGTAGCAATAAAACAGGGGACACGCGACTCGTTAATCTCATTTGATGTTCCACATTGTGTGTACTGTTATTACCTTAAGGTGAAGCCACATCTAATGTTGTTCCTATCAAGAACAATGAATTATACTGTTAGAAAGGAAATAATATTTCATGTTTTTGTTTCAATAAATCCTTCAAAGGAAAGTTGACCTTTTTTTTTGAGGGTTTTTTCCCGCAAAAGTACGTGATCTGTATATGGACCCCAAGGTAGAACCACGTCCTCGTCGTGGGCTCTGGAAACACGCTTAAATAATAAAGATGGCAAAGCGTGGCTGAGAGTTTTACAAATAAAGCATCGAATTGACATAACAAGAGTACACTTAGAGCATAGTATTAAGCAAATGAATCAAAATATTATATTCCATTATGCCCGCTCCATATATATCTCCATTCGTTTATTCATACTTTGACTTTGATGAAAACAGATTCATACATTATCTTATACATATTCTTCATATTTAAAAATAAAAAAAAAGAAGCTCAATCTCTTTCTTTTTCACAAATGTTAAATTTCTTCATCTACCAATATACTAATATAAACTTCACAATCTCTTTCTTTCTCACAAATGTTTCATTTCTTCGTCTATCTGTAACAACGGAGACATTGAAGATGAACTTCACTTTCTTTTAAAATGTTCCTCCTATAAATATGTGAGAGATAACCTTATTAAAAAATTAAATAATGTTCTATTGAACAACAAATTTTCTTCCTTATCATATAACTTGCTTATATCAATTCTAAATAGTAATTCCCAAACAATATTAAAAATTGTTGTCAACTATTT
Organism: Mytilus galloprovincialis; assembly: GCF_965363235.1. Lineage (NCBI taxonomy): Eukaryota > Metazoa > Mollusca > Bivalvia > Mytilida > Mytilidae > Mytilus > Mytilus galloprovincialis. Next base: position 70,773,777 of record NC_134843.1, read on the forward strand.
GAATGAATGCTTGTTGCATGGTGAGAAACTCATTATTAAAAGGTACTTGATTTTTGTAATAATGTATATGCTTCTCATTTATTTTTTATATATTTCTCTCATAATTATCCACTGTCACTCCTTCATTGTATATATGTTATTGTAGTTAGTCTTTAATTTGTTGCCATAACCATTTATTGTCAATGTGTTAGTGCTAATAAAGTTATCTTATCTTATCTATATAATAAAACATTTTAATTAGACATATCTGCTCGTATATTTAAAAAAAAAACATTACATACAAATTTCTTTATATCTAATAAAAAAAAAATGTTTTCTTGTCGCTAAATAGTTTTCTTGTCGCTTGTTGTCGCTAAAATAATTTTTGTTGTCGCTTCTTGTCGCTTGTTGACGCTTGTTGTCGCTTGTTGACGCTTGTTGTCGCTAATTAGTGAGACCCCTCAAAAAGAGTCCAACTCTATAGGAAGAAGAAAAAGTCTTCTCTGAATATTATATAAACAATAAATTCAACCAATAATTATATATTAGAATTACTTACATAGACATAGTCAAAGTCATTACAAATTCCGCGTTCCAGTCAAGGGGACATATTCACATATACTAATGCAACAAACTAAGTCGGAGAAGGAGCGAAAATCCGAAACAGTATCTTAAAAACAGAAAATAGTTCCGTGTGTGTGTCCAAGTGATCAATCTACTTGTTATTTACGAAGAAAAGAAATTTAACTCAAAAAATTGTTGAGATCTTTATAAAAACAAATTGTTGTTATAAAAAATACACAAATAGTAACCTTATCTTTAAAGGCCTTGCAGGTTCTTGTTACTCCTACCCAATCTGCTGGTATTTTCAAAATGGCTGCGGGGGACGTGACCTGATAATTTATTTTAATATTATGACAGATTAAATTTTCCTGGTTTTGCTACGTTAATATTATAGACAAATATATGCTACAAACGGTTTAAAAAGGTTACTCCAAATCAAATAATTGAAATATAATTACCTTTCTGTGTATAAATGTGTGAATTGATTTCCTCTCGATTTTCTACACGCTCGCTCTTGCCCTCTTGCGCACTCGTGGTATTCATCCGCAACAACAATTTTTTGATATTGAAGATCGTTTGATTAAAATACAAATATTTCTAACGACAAAACATTTTCATATTATAAATTTTGCATTAAGAAAAATTAAAAAAACTGAGTATCCATTGAAAACATGAATTTAAAAGGAGTGATACGGAATTTTATTCTGCACTATATAGGTCCGCGGGTCTATAATGTCGGTTATTATTCCAAAACTAATTATATATGCATCTCTTTGATCTTTGCGCGAATTGAAAAGTAGGCGATGGCAATACACCCGAGGCCCCTCAGGGGCCTCTGATGTAAAAATGGATGATTTTCTAATATTGATATAACACTTTTTTTTTCAATAGCAATGCGTACATCAGGAAATGAGAGTTAGTTGATAATGACTTCAATATTCCGGCCAGGTTGGAGGCCACTTTTACAGAATTACAGTAGAGTTGTTCTGGAAATATTCTGTATCAACAGTGGCGGATCCAGCCATTTAAAAAAAAAGGGGGGGGTCCCAACCCAAAGTAAAGGGGGGTTCCAACTATATGCTCCCATTCAAATGCATTGATCGTCCAAAAAAAAAGGGGGTTCCAACCGCCGGAACCCCCCCCCTTTCCCCCTGGATCCGCCACTGATCAACGCGTGCACATAGCATTAGAATAAATGTCCATGCATCCAAATTATTATATTGATTTTCAAATAAAGTATTATTTCATAAGAAAAATAAATTTTCATCAATGAGACAGCAACGGCCAACAATTTAAAAGTAAATTTGTAACGAATGACACACGCATTATACACGCTTTTGTCTTGGATCCTGGTGTAGTCTTTGTCCTAAGTCGTGTTCTTGAAGCTCTCCTAAATTAGGATATATCACATTTTCGTCCTAACTTTAGGACACCTAATTAGGTGTCTTAAGATCATCATATCTTCATCCTAACTTTGTGCATGTTTTTTTTCCTCATATTTTCTCATTTGTTTACGTGAAGATGAACGTGAAAAGAGACGCACCATCGGTTATTAACTCGTATAAAGAAATGTGCAAGATTTTAAACTTTGAACTTCGTGTTTTTACGATACGATGACACTACGAATTCAATATTCTCATTTCAAAACAATTTGTTTTACAGTTTATATCAAAATCCTATTTTGATATAATTTTATAACTACATTTGAAATCATGCATTTCATTAAATACTTGTTATTACAAAATTTTGTAAACAATTTTATTAATTGGTTTCGTCTCCAATAAATGTTTTATCAAACAATTACAAAAATGAAAAAAAGGCATACAAAGTTAGGATGAAAAGATGATGATCTTAAGACACCTAATTAGGTGTCCTAAAGTTAGGACGAAAAATGTGATATATCCTAATTTAGGAGAGCTTCAAGAACACGACTTAGGACAAAGACTAGTCATAAGATGATCTTAGGACACGTCCTAATCCTAAGATAGCTTCGAGAACTAATAGTCTGACATTAACACTGAAAATAAGGGCAGACTGACGGGAACAAAGAAAAAAATTCAAGGTCCACTACTTTTAACTTTTCTGTATTCTAAGATATCTTATACACTCTAAAGGATATCTCATATAGTTAATAAGATATTTCATACAATTTAAGATATCTGTAAAGAAGAAAAAAACGAGAAATGTAAAAGTAAATTCACAAAAATACCGAACTCCGAGGAAAATTCAAAACGAAAAGTCCGACATCAATATCGTGCTGAAGTACATCCATTATTAATTTTTCATTATTCAAAATTCAATTATGAATAATGAAATAGTTTATGTTTCAAATACGGAGCCCCGCTAGGGACTTGCAAAGAAAAAAAAATATATTGTGCGCACAACTTAATTATATTGTGTGCACAAAATAATATATTGTGCGCACAACTTAAATATATTGTGCGCACAAAATAGTATATTGTGCGCACGAAATAATATATTGTGCGCACAATTTAAATATATTGTTCGCACAATTTAAATATATTGTCTGCATAATTTAAATATATTGTGCGCACAACTTAAACATATTGTGCGCACAATATGATATGGTGTGCGCCCAAAATTAGGAAAACAGTTTTCACTTGACCATGAACTTATTTTATTGATCATTCAACCAGGTTAAATGTTCGTGGTTTAGACGAAATCTCAGATACCAAATGCAATAGTTTTTCTATATTTGGTTGTATGAAACGATTTTAATGTCTAAATGTCAACTTGACAGGTGTCATCTGACCTTGATCTCATTTTCAGGGTAAAGCGGTCAGGCAAAGTATTTTTTTGTGTTTTGGTGTATTTCTCGGATACTATACGCATTTAGCTAGATATACTTGATGAACGGAATGTTTGTATGGTGTAATTGTCTATATCGTGCAGTAATATTAATCTGACCTTGATTTTATATTCATGGTTCGTGTTATTTGATTCTTGTTTGGTCTGTTTTTCAGATACTATAATGAATAAGTGAACTTTATTTGTTTTATGGAACAATTGTAATTGTATATATATTTGTCTGACCTTGACTTTATTATTATGGTTTATTGGTCAATTTTAAAAAAAAATATCTCAGAATTGGTCTATTTTTTAGATACGATAATAAAGGTATAATAGTTTAAATGTATTTAATGTACAAAATAATTATAAAGCTGGGGTCACACATTCACGATTTTTACTGCCGTCCTTGACAGGACCATTCCCGATTAAAATTTGTCAAAAGTCAAGATCCTGTGAATCGTGGATGGAAATTCGATTTGTATCTTTCGCCAGGTAAAATTCGACCGAGTCTGTCACAACTGCGTCCCGATTCTACCGAATGTAATCCGACAGAGATCAGATAGTGACAAGACAGTGAACCGACGCTGACGGAAGTTATTCGTTCGAAAACTGTCGGCATAATCAGGATGATCAGGTACTGTCGGAACGTAATCCTATCACGGTCCGCTCTATCGCATAGCAAACGGCTTTGTCTGGTCTCAGTCGTATTGTATTCTGTTATTGTCGGGACTTCTCCAGATCATTCCCGTTCCACAGGACACCGTCCCGAATACACAGAACATTGTTAGGAATTCGATCCGATACAGCAGAATCTGTCACTACATAGGCACGATTGTAATCCGACTAGACAAAATCGGCTGAGTTTCCCCGAATGTTACGGGACGCACCTCACTGTCGGGGTGCTTTGCCGAACTATTCGGACCCTTCACGACCAGTAGGAATCTGTTACGAACTAAAACGACTGCGTTCAGACAATAATAGGACATTCCAGATAATTGAGGATACTAATCCGACTTTTTCACTTTTCGTGTCGTATCGCTGTCTGATCTCAAACGGGAGCAATAATCGGCAATGTGTGAACCCCGCATAAGGCGCGCATGTTTGATAAGGTTTGTTTCTCTGATACATTTGGTTCTTCAATACAGCAAGAAAATCTCGCACCTAAAGGCGCGCTTCAGCTGGCCCATACACAAAAATGTGTACTAGTTCAGCGATAATGGACGTCATACTAAACTCCTTAAGTGTTTCCCGTTTCTCGTTTTTTTTATATAAATTAGGCTGTTGGTTTTCCGGTTTAAATGGTTTTATACTAGTAATTTTGGGGACCCTTTATAACTTGCTGTTTGTTGTGAGCCTAAGCTACTTGTTAAATACCGTACCTTGACCTATAATGGTTTACTTTTATAAATTGTGACTTGGATGGAGAGTACCACATCTTCCTTAATCTATCCAAAATATATAAAAGAAACTAAAATTAAAATTCATAGAAGACCAACACAAAGGCCATAGGCTCCTGACCTTGGACGGACACAAAAATGCGGCGGAGTTAAACATATTTTGTGAGATCTCAACCCTCCTTTTGTACCTCTAGCCAATGAAGATAAAAAAAACCCAGCAATACCGACAGTAAAACTCAGTTTGAAAGAAGTCCGTGTCCGGTGTCAGGATAGGTCACAAATGAAACTTAACAAAATGACAATGATGCATAAATTAACAAAGGACTACTAGCAGTTACTGACATGCCAGCTCCACACCTCAATTGAACGGATTGAAAGATTATGACTGTCTTAATTATTTGAATATCAAGCACAATCCCTCCCGTTAGGGGTTGCGTATCATACCATCATAAAATATAAGAGAAGAAGATAACCCGTATTTGTATGAGCTATGGTGTATATGTATTATGTTGTCTCATTGGTACTCGCATCGATCGCGATCAATCTGGCCACAAGAATAAATGATGCCCCAAAACGGACCATCTTTGGAAATATTGAATCAAAATTGTTTCGTTTGTTTTCAAAATATACCACTGAGGAATACTTTTTCATTGACTATTCCAAAATTACTTCGTAACATTTCAGTTTCATAATGAATACGAACAATATTCTGTAAAATTGTATAATGAAATCGATCAAAAATAGATACTATCAGTGATCTCGTGCCCTCTCTTCTTTTAATCAGAATGAATCTATAACTTGGCCATTTGTACACAACTCTTAAAAAAAATTCTAAATCATAATTAGCATATTGATCTATGTCGGAAACTTGTTATTCAGTGGTAGTCGTTTATTGGTGTGGTTCATATAGGTTTATCGTTTTTGTTACGGTCATTTTGGGCCTTTTATAGTTTGCTGTTAGGTGTGAGCCAACGCTCCGTAATGAAGACCGTACTATAACCAATAATTGTTAACTTTTAATAAATTATGATTTGGATGGAGAGCTGTCTCATTGGCTGGCACTCATATTGCATCTTTTGATTTATATATGTACTCAGTTTTATCTGTATTTGATCACAACTTCATGGTGAATTTTTTAGACTGAACACACCGTCACATTTCAATAACGAACCGTACATTTTGGGTCAAAACCGCACTTAATCATGAACAAACATAATCATCTTTAATGATAAAAAAAAACTTGTGTACGTGTATTCAGTTTTCAATGGATTTGACTTACTCTACACTTTTACAATGATATGTTAGAGAAACCACATTATTCATTTAAGTTGATGACACTGAAACTCTATCATAAACTATAACCAAATCATTTACCATAAACAGAGACGGACGTACGAACGGACGTAAATACTTTTAGATATAATGGCCATCTCTATCGTCGACGGAGCATACTAGTAACAAAATCAAAGTCGTGAATTGAGGAACATGTCAGTTTTGTGTCAATCAAAACAAAATCTTGAGATTTTCAGAAATAAAGTATAATGCATAAGTGCAAATAGTAGTTGTATATTTGTTACAAGAAAGTCTACATAGGTTCGATAGTGTCCTCGCTCTATTGCCAAGTATGTTTCAAACCGTTCCCGATAAACTCTGATATAAAGTGGAGGCTTCCGACGCATCTGTTGGTAAACAAAGTTTGAGACGAAATGTACGTAATTTAGTCAGTATTCATGTCAGGAGTCGATACAAATGCACTGATGATTTTGTTTTTGCTAGAGTATTTCCATGTAGTCTAGCCCCATTTCAAAAGAAAACCTTATGCATTTCTCCATTCTGTCACTTTAAAAAGGAGACATTGAAGCCCCGTACCATGTGTAAGGTAAAAGAATTTAACGCACACTATATTATGTTGTGCGCACAATATATTTAATTGTAGGCACAATATATTTAATTGTGCGCACAATATATTTAAATTGTGCGTACAATATATTATTTTGTGCGCACAATATATTATTTTGTGCGCACACTATATTATTTTGTGCGCACAATTTATTTAAGTTGTGCGCACACTATATTATTTTGTGCGCACAATTTATTTAAGTTGTGCGCACAATATATTTTCTTTTCTTGGCATGTCCCTAACGGGGCTCCGTAGTTTCAGAAGTGAAATAAAAATAAAAAAATGACTGCCACACTATAGCTATATCCCGTATTTCTAAATTCTTCATTTTGGTATTAACTAACAAATATTCAAATTAATATCAGTACAAAAAAAAAAACACACTATAAATTATTATTTTTAGTTATTTATTTAGTTTCGGTTTTCCTAACTATTTTTAACAGACTCAATGTATGGACGATCTGGATACCAAAACATACATATAGAAATTAAAATACTCTACGTTGTCTTTTTCTTTAATTTTCACTGGACCTTTGCTATTATTCTTCATCCTCTGATTAAAGATATTACAAGTCGATTGTGCAGCAATGACCACTAGAGGGGTAACGGAGGACCTAAATGCCAAAATACACGTGAAAATTCAGAAATACTATAGTAGCCAATTTTGAAAAATGAAATGGATATTTTGAATAATGATATGGACTGTTGTCACCCTTCAGCCCCTAATTACAGATATACCTTATACCTCATTCATACGCTTATTGAGAGAGGAACAAAATGTATAATTATAGTCAATATGTTCCGAACGCGTATTACAGGAGTATTGAAGGACATAAATTTCGCAATACGCGTGAACATTAAGAAATATTTAGATGAAGTAATAAATATGGAATATATATGATTTTTATCCACCTTGGACTATATACTAGTATCAAGAAAACAACAATTTCAATTACATGTACTAGTAACAAGATTGGACCATAGCAATAAAGATTGCAAAAATTTGCTAGTTTACCCATAATTACAGAAACCAAGTTTTGGATAGTAGGGTTATTCATTTTTATTAAATGCACGTAAACTATTCAAGGGCTATATATCTGACTGGTAGTAAAGCCCAGGGGCCTGTTTATCGAAACTGTCCTAAGTTCCGTCCTAAGAATTTCTTAGGACAGAATTTAGGATAAAGTTAGGACCGACTTACGACACGTCTCAGCATGCCCATCGAAGCTATCTTAGGAATATCTTAGCTAGGACCTCCTAACCGATGTCCTAAGTATTGACGGAAAAGAAAATACAAATTAGATATGAAAAAATACAATATGATATCATATTTTATCAATAATTTTGTTTTTTCAAATATAGTTAATTAGAAACTAATTATTAGCGTTACATTAAAGATAATAAATGATTATTGTATAATATTTGTACATTAAAACTGTATAAAACAAAACATAAGACAAAAATAATAACTACGTATTATATAAAAATTTAACAAACTAATTGTAAACTAGATATATAATCGGTAAAAATCATTACATGTTTTTGAGTGAGTTGAATTGGAAGTGTCAAGGTTTCAATATTTAACGGTCCAAAGACAAATCTCGTGCATTTTTCATATAAATCCGGAGTATTTCAACTATTTTACTACTGGTAAAAACAACAATACGTGTGAAAATGATCAAAAGGCGAAATTGAATATATCCTAAAGTTAGGACCATCTTAAGACACCTAAATTGGTATCCGAAAGTTAGGACTATTCCTAGGATTTTCCTAAGTTGAGACATGTTTGATAAACCCACTTAGGACTAAGATGTGTCCTAAGTTGGTCTTAGGACACGTCCTAATCCTAAGAGAGCTTCGATAAACAGGCCCCTGATGCATAACTCATCCAAAATCACTTACTTTAGATGTACCACCAAAACATATCTCTCACATCCTGTTTCATGTTAAAAAGGGTCGAAACAAATATTCTCCTGAATTTGCAGGAACCTAGTCTTGCTTTCAATGCAATATGTTTTGGTCTTGTGGTTCATAAACATATAGCTTTGCTGTTTCAATACATCAATCTTTTTTTGTACTAGATGATCCAATAAAATGTTTTGTAAACTGGAGGTAAGATATTAAAACTTGTTTACATAGACAAAAGGATGAAAAATTGCCTGGTTTACCTCCGGTGATGGTTATTTCCTTGTTTACATTGAGTTGAGTGAAATATTGTACTGTAATGCTAGACCGGATTAAATCTTATTCGTGTCAAGTTTTATACTTTTTAAACAAAGATAAAAATGTGAGCCATGTTTTGCAAAATACAATTTTAACAAAGACTGAGAGGGGAAACAATTGTGGTATTATTCTATTTAGAAATAAAACCACCATTGTTTCCCCTCATTTTAAATAAATGTAGAAAGTAAAATCACAAAAATACTCCGTGGAAATTCAAAACGAAAAGTCCATAATCAAATGGCAAAATCAAATGACAAAACACATCAAACGAATGGACAACAACTTCTATATTCCTTCACTTGATACATGCATTTTCAAATGTAGAAAATGGTGGATTGAACCCGGTTGTATAGCACCAAAACTCTCACTTGTATGACAGTCGCATAGAGAGATATGTGTTAATATTTTACATCCTGCTAATACTTCAAGTTGTATAAAGATCTGTACAAGTATAATGCCAATTACCAATATAAACCAATATAAAAATTAGACCGTTGGTTTTCCCGTTTGAATGGTTTTACACTAGTAATTTTGGGACCCTTTATAGCTTGCTGTTTGGTGTGAGCCAAGGCTCCGTGTTGAAGGCCGTACATTGCCCTATAATGGTTTACTTTTATAAATTGTTATTTGGATGGAGAGTTGTCTCATTGGCACTCATACCACATCTTCCTATATCTATGGTGGAGCATACCGGAAACAAATTCCTTTTAGAACTCGAAAACCGAAAAATTAATGGCCAAATGTATTCTTCGGAAACTTATCACACAACCCATCAACTATGTGATGGGATTGCATAAAGCATACACATTCATTAATGAAATAGAATTAAAATATGAATCAAACTTTATTTCATTCAATTGCGACAGGCATCATGTTGTTACTGTTCTTCAGAGGAAGGTACTTCGGATGCTACAATATAATGAACAATTGGTACATTACCTCTTGTCAAAATAAAAACAAAGCTTGATCAAACGACAAAAAAAACTATCAAGTTAAACAAGGTGTTCATTCTAAGCTCTGAAAATGTGAGCATCTTCACGATTTACTATAATGTAATCCAATATGTATTCTCTCATTGAAAAAGTAAAATAAGAATAATACCAATAATAACTCCGAAGAAAATTCTAAACGGAATACGTCCCTAATCAAATGGCTAAATTAAATCAAATGAATATTTAATTATAAGCTTAAACAATTCAAACGAATGTATAACAACTGTCATATTCCTGATGTGGTACAGGTATTTTTTTTTATGTAGAAAATGGTAGTTATAGTTAGTTAAACCTCTCACTTAATCGTCAGTTTATCGAATTTATAGTTACATATGTTTGTACAGACAATTGCCATAAAAGTAGTTTTAATGTAAAACAAACTGCCTTCCGATAAATGCTCTTAAAAAAACATGTTAAATTTAAATATTACTCTGAATATAGAATCAAGAAGATGTGGAATGATTGCCGATGTGACAACTTTCCACCAAATATCAAAGGACAATATCTTAATTTCAACAAACCATTCTTACCTAAGGGCTCTCACAAATATACCCCTCTTCCCTGGTACACGGCATGTCATTCCATTGGTTGTTTTTTGTCAGCCAAAAAGCTGCACAGTCCTCTCCTCCTCCTCCATCATTAGGTTCACCCAAGCGCCAACTGGTAAAATTTACTTTAGACAAATCATTCATCCATCTCCAATCGCCCTCCTCCTTCAAATCATTGCCACCCATCCAGTAATTCTGCTGAGTTACGTCTGTAAATGATGAAATTGCAAGACAATTATGTACTAAGAATTGTTTGTTTTTTCATAAAATTATACGAAGGTAGTGACAGTTTAAATAATTGAAAGTATATCAATTATAACAATTAAAAAAACCAATCATAAAACCTATTAAATTATAAATTTATTATTTATTTATTATATTATGATGTAATATAAATTTCATGTATATTCAGGACAAAAACTATTTAAAAAAAACCAAACGAAAAACGTAGGTTTGACAAAGTTTAAAGTCGATAGGATATACAGATGGAAAAATAAAAATGTTGAATAGTCCTTGGATAGAGTTATATATTTTGCTTTACATTAGTTATAGACTACTAAGGACTAATTGCAGCTGTCAAACTGGTTCTTTATGTGCATAAAACGTGACACTGTCACTGCTCGAACTATCGGATTTAACGTCACTTTTCCAACTAAACGTGGTTGCGATATTTTACATCATGCCAAGACCAATGTGAGACCAGGTGACTTTTAGACCCTTATTTTTATTATAACTTGTAACACTAAATTCTTTGAGATGGTTTAGTATCAAAACAATATACAACCTATTTGTAGAGCAGCATCTGCTTAGCATTCCGGAGCACATGAGATCACCGTGGTATTTTTGTTGCTTCGTATTGCAGTCCTTAGTTTTTCTAAGTCGTGATAAGTAAAATGTTTTAAATGGTATTTGTCTTTGGTCATTTTTCTTTTTTTGGCAAGGCATTGTTACTTTATTTTTGACTTATCAGTTTGAACGTTCATTTGGTACTGTTTGCCTCTCTTATACTTACTTTTACTTGTGATCATAGTCACAATCCAGGAATTTTCCGCAAAATCAGTGACTTGTGTAAGGTTACCTCCCATGTTTCGACACTCTACCTTCAAACATAAAAAGAGTGTTGTGTCGATTTTCCGTCAGAAGTAATAACGAATAACCGACTTCATGCTTCAAACTTTTAAACACATTTTACAGCAATGCCTCTCAGAATGTTTCTATAATTTTATTCCTCAAATTTTGTGCTTTTTTTACATTTCTTGAACGGTGCGAGAAAATATTTCTCCTCAATTGTGAAATATCTGTTCTCGGCAAATGATTGGTCGAAATTTAGTTATGACGTCTAATTTTCTTTGTTACTTCTAAAAAGTAAAATAACAAAAAAGGATGAACTCCGAGGAAAATTCAATCGTAAAGTCCCTAATCAAATGGCAAAATCCAATGACAAAACATATCAAACGAATGGACAACAACTTTCATATTCCTGACTTGATACAGGCATTTTCAAATGTAGAAAATGGTGAATTGAACCTGGTTTTATAGCGCTAAACCTCTCACTCATATGATGATCCTGTCAAATGTCCTATTGTGACGTCATGAAAAAGGTGATCATGCCTGAATACGTCACTTAAAAAGTACAAATCTTTAAAAAGGAAGGATAAAAATCATTTAAGAAACAGATTCCACCACTTCAACTCGTATATTACGATATTTCGCCACTCTCAACAGCTCAATTTTGATTATTGCTTGGCAAGCCTCGCGCTTTTTAAATATTCAATTTAACTGCCTCGAGTTGAGAAATAGAAATTAACAACTTATATTGATTACAATTACATCAAAACTGTAACAAAATGTGAAAAACTTTCCTCTAAAGTATTTGTATATTTTAAATCATGCAGTTCCCCATTTCCATTCTCAATTTTAGTTCTAGCCATTTGATTTTATTGTGTTTAAAATTTATAAAATAATCTAAATTGACACGTACCTCCGCATCGTGCCAGGATTTTTTGTCAGTAGAAAAGAAATAACAGTTATCCTTGTATTCTTTCCACCCTGGTCTACATGGTGGTCTACATCCTGGTACACATCTCGGAGCTTTTTCTAATAAATTGATATTCAAAATGGTTAAAATGAACTAAGTATTTTGTAAAAAATGATTTTATGATCTCAAGTTTGAGATTGATGCATTTTGAAAAATCTTTGAACACAATTATGAGGTTATATTTGATTTCATTCTTCTCAAACCAATTCAATGGAAAGAAACGAGATAGTTTGGACAAACATGTCCAGCTTTTATTAGAATGTATAAAATGTCTTTTCGTCTTATAGATAACGAAGTTTGTGCCATTTAGAATATAAATGCATTATAATTGGTCAAATGTTTACCGAGTAAATGGCGTCGATAGTCATTAATGCAATGTAGTCCCATTTTATAATGAATGAACTGAAGTATAAAAAATTGTTTTATCAAGCCTTGTTCCTGTGGCTCAATCCCTCAAACAAACCAGGTTGATGTTCACTGAATTAGGCTATTAATTTTATGTACCTTTTGTTCATTTATCTCCTAACGTTTCTACGTATTTCTACATCATTAGTTAGCCTTATATGTTTTGGTTTGAGCGTTCTTAATTGATTTGAATCCAGAAAAGTGTTTGGGACATACGAAATGATTGATTGGTTTGGGCTACTTTTAGCAATATTGTGATATTTGCGACGGTTAGTTTTTAATGGTGGAGAAAGCCAGAGTGCCCGGAAATAAACACCGACCTTCGGTAGGGAAATTCTCAAACGTAGTCATTCAAGATTGGAGTCAGCGTATCTGCCCGAACGAATGTATAAAGTGTAAATATGAACGTATGTCGGGATAATGTCTGCAACAAAAGACAGATGTTTATGCTGTATTTAAAGCAATCTCTCAAATTTGGAAAAAGGTATTTAGAATTACAATTATGACATGCGTGATATAGCTTTACATGTATATATATATATATATATATATATATATATATATATCAGTCTAAAGATTTGCACAACGGTACTGATATAAGATGTTATAATACGAAAATGTTGTTATTAAATCGTGCTGACAAATATTTCGGCTCAACAAATGGCCTTCTTCAAGTGTCACAAGTTTTAACAATACATCAGTATTGTTAAAACTTGTGACAATATATAATTAAACATTTTGCCTAGCTTTGATGTCTAAAATATTATGTTGGAAAGAATCATGACCATGATTCAACGCAAATACATATTGGCAAGTGTTTTCGGGATGATATACAAAAGGTACACCTTAAAAATAGTGTATTGTTAACATCTTCATTTACCAGTAATTGCCATTATTCAAATAAATTAATTTCATAGTTTATATTTTATACATATTTATATAACATACAGCATAATCGTATTTTTACTATTGTATTTTACTCACCGCAGATTGGGTTTCACTTATAATCCTGAATCAAAAACTCTAACGTGTTCCTTTATATATCCAGGGATGAAGCACGTGTCCTGTCGATATTTTAAAGATAAATCACACCTGTTATACACATTAAAACAAAATGTTTTATTTTAATGAACACATGAAATACTTTTATTCGAATAGTATTGAAATACAATAAGCATTCAAATTGAATGAAGGTATCTTCCAATATACAATTTGATGGTAGTCTTTGATATTAATAAAGCTGCGACAAATTGTTAATTTGCAGTTGTCTATCCAACTGAATTCTTTATCCATTAAAACATTGAATTTTCTATTGAATGATGTCTAACACGTCTATTTTTTTTTTATCGGAATCATTCTTAATAGGCCTTTTGAGCTTATCAAATGTAATTATTTCGTCTTTTCAAAGCCCTTTGAAAATATTAATCTCGCAGTGAAGGATCAATTATAAACAGTATTTCTCAAATACCGAGAAGTTTTTCTCTGAATATAACTTAATATTCAGATAGTTAGTTTATAAAAGATTTCGGGAACAAAATATAATAAGGGCTATTTGAGGTATATCTAATGGGTAACGAGTTTCTATTTTGAGGATAAAATTTTATTTTAACCATACACTGAGAAAAATAATTAGTAAAGGTAACTATTCAAAATAGTAAATTAAACTGTTCACCCAAACACTCAGAAATTTTTGGCTTTACTGCTAAAAGGAGAATGATTGAAATAATTCATACTTCTGTCTATAAATGGTAAGAGATATTTCAGCACAGTATATTGATATGAAAATTTTTGCTTTAAACTAAATACGCACGTTCCCGTTGCCAATGACATTAACAACGTCGTGAAAGGTGAAATAGCGATAAACAGATTGTAATGGACATTCTAAACTCGATTGCTTTTCTCACTTTCGCCGTACCGGCTCAAGCGAGAAAATCTATCTCGTTGAGATCAACGATAATCTGTAATTATCAAGGGGTAGTCATATTACTGATTTGAGTAGAACTATTTTTACTAACATGACTAGTTAGATATACTCTTACAATAAACAATAGTTTTATTAATTTGTTTGGTTATTTCTACTGTAACCATATGTAATTAATACCACATCTTTCAGTAAATTTTATATGACTTGTATTTTGATCCACTCTCTGTACATTATTATGATATCATTAGACATAACTATTTTGTTAAATATTTTTTTTTGAAATCCTCATGAATTATGAACAGGCAACTTATTTTTACTAATTCATTGGTAAAACTAACTTTTTTGCACAATTTGTAAAGCAATAAGTGAATTCCTGTATGACTTATATTAACATATTTTACTAATAGTGTATCTAATAAAGATGCTAAAACATTCTGTTTTGATTCAACGGAAAGATACTGAAATTTATTTTTGGTGTGCTTTCTAGATAAACCTGTGTACTGGATATGATTGGATAGTCTCCAAGTCAAGTTCAAAATTAGTATTTTCTGAAGTTAAAGTGTGTTTTACGTTTACTTTGATCTAGATATACTGAAATATTAAGTAGTTTATTAATTTAACTATAAAATGTATTAGGATTTCATGTAACGTTATATTTCTTCAAAACCATATTTCAAAATGCGTCTGTAGAAATGAAAAGTTTACATTAATTTTTCACTATCAGTTGCTCTGATAGGGCAAAGATCCATCCTGCATTGTTTTATTTTCGTTCTTTTATACATGTAAATTTAAAATCAGGCTCAATTAGACTGCAGCTCATAGGAATCCCTTCATGACTTTGATTCCGCTCAAGTTATTTTCTGCATATTTTGATAAGATTATCTTAATTCTAAAATACAACTCGAAATGTATAGGTACATTTACATTTTGACATTAGCTTTTAAATTGCAATTCTATTGGATTCCATTTGACTTGCAAAACGTTTCTTTGTCATTTAGTTTGCGAAATTTTTCTATTTAATTACATTTCGTTTTTGAACTAAACTTTTGAAATACTATTCCTATTTTATATAATTTGACTGTTTTCCATTTGTAAATGGAATAATGTTTTTTTTTAGGATATATGTCTAGGATTAGACAAAATCGTATATTAAGTTTTCATGTATTTGGTTTTGATGTTATATATATATGTTATATTTGTTATTCTCGTGGGATTTTGTCTATGTGTTTTACATTTTAGTGTTATGTCGTTGTTCTCCTCTTATATTTAATGCGTTTCCCTCGGTTTTAGTTTGTTACCCCGATTTTGTTTTTTGTCCATGGATTTATGAGTTTAGAACAGCGGTATACTACTGTTGCCTTTATTTATTCCGACGATCGAAAAGTGACGAAATACTGGATACTATACGTCTCGGGATGTGTCGTCATTGACCGCGTCATGTTACAAATGTTGCAGTGACCAGGACACACCTGTTCCCTCGGTTTTGTGGTAGAATAATTTATATTTTCAAAATGATAAGGTTTGAACTGAAACCATGTACATTTTTGATGATGTAAGTGTTGATGTTCAAGACTGTTTGAATTAAGTTTTATGCAGTACGTTTTTTGGAATAGCTGGAAGTAGTTGATTTTAATGTTAAGAGGAGAAACACAAACGTTTTTGCGTTTTCTTACTTCTTCTCAATTGCAGAGTTACGATGTTATGAATATCAATGCAACGTGTTAATAATAGGGAGAGGATAGCTTTTCCATAAATTTCAAATGAAAAGTTTTAAACTCATGTCAAGAGAATGGGTGACTGATTTAGGACATCGATCTGAAATTTTATAAAGCAAAATTACAAAGGCTTAATTGTTTTGTAGTTAGGCATATTAGAGCTAATTGTCACAAAACGATTTGCAAGAGTCTCATTTCAGTATATGTGAAACAACCAGAAAGACCAATTTGTCATATAGTTGTCATAATTAGTTCAAAGTTTAATTAAGTCTGATTTAGATAGCTAGGTTATTGATAATTTCATAACAAGTGTGGATGAATTTTCTTGTTTTGGGAACAATCCATTTGAAGTTTCGATATAAAATGTTTTATTGGTTTTTATTTGTATATTTAGTATTATCAAGTATTGTAATAGTTTCTGGTATATCTGCATTCGAAGTTTGAATTGAATTTGTCGTTTCTAGTGCATGGTCTCGTTGAGCCGGAATAGTATCAATGCTACTTTTCAATGACGTTGTTCTCCGGAAGTGTTTATACTTTTTGATATTGGTATGTTAAGTTTGACGATTAGTTTCTCTTTGTTTGAATTGGTTAATTGATAGGTTTACCCATTATTTGTTTTTGAATTGTAACTCTTCTGAACAAAATTTTTCTTAGTATATAAAATAATATCAAAGTATGTGGTAAACAATGATGAGTTTAAGGCTTGATTTCTTGATTGACAACATATTTGTTACGTTCGGAGGACGTGTTTTTCAACAGACTGTCGGCATTCCAATGGGAACAAACTGTGCCCCTCTACTCGCCGACTTGTTTCTTTATTATTATGAGGCTGACTTCATGCAGGAACTTCTTAGGAAGAAAGATAAGAAGTTAGCAATATCCTTTAACTCTACTTTCCGCTATATAGATGATGTTCTTTCACTAAACAATTCAAAATTTGGTGACTATGTGGAACGCATCTATCCAATCGAACTAGAGATAAAGGATACTACAGATACAGTTAAGTCGGCTTCATATCTTGACTTACATCTAGAAATTGACAATGAGGGTCGGTTGAAAACAAAACTTTACGACAAAAGAGATGATTTCAGCTTTCCAATTGTGAACTTTCCATTTCTAAGTAGCAACATTCCAGCAGCACCTGCATACGGGGTATATATCTCCCAATTGATACGATATTCCCGTGCTTGCATTTCCTATCATGATTTTCTTGATAGAGGTTTGCTGCTCACAAGGAAGCTATTAAACCAAGAGTTCCAAATGGTGAAGTTGAAATCATCCCTTCGTAAATTTTACGGACGCCATCACGAGTTGGTTGACCGTTATGGAATAACCGTTTCACAAATGATATCGGATATGTTCCTTACGTCGTAACTACAATCCCCTTCCCTTTCATGAATATGACCTACCGAATTAGACTATTTACCGGATTTGTAATCACTTAAGCAACACGACGGGTGCCACATGTGGAGCAGGATCTGCTTACCCTTCCGGAGCACCTGAGATCACCCCTAGTTTTTGGTGGGGTTCGTGTTGTTTATTCTTTAGTTTTCTATGTTGTGTCGTGTGTACTATTGTTTTTCTGTTTGTCTTTTTTATTTTTAGCCATGGCGTTGTCAGTTTGTTTTAGATTTATGAGTTTGACTGTCCCTTTGGTATCTTTCGTCCCTCTTTTATGCATACCGAAATATTTGAAAAATTTTCAGATTGTTTTCTGTTACACCTTTTGCAACTCAATAAAACTGATTGAAAGATTATGTCGTCATCATATAAATATCAAGCACAATCCCTCCCGTTAGTGGTTTAGTATCACACCAACATAAAATATCTGAGAAGAACAAACCAGTATCATGCAAACAACTGGTTTTAGAATAAATGTGTTTATTTAGGATGCAAAGACCATATTAGTGAATCAATATTTAAGCCTAATTATGCCATCATTAATGTCCTGATAACACTATCGTAACTATATCCGTTCTTGTTACCCAACAATTGATATAAAAGTTAATGATATACTGTAGAAGTCACGAACCCTTCCGTTAGACAAACACCTGTGGCATGCCTCAGTAATTATTAAAGGTACCAGTATTAAATTTTAATACGCTAGACGCGCGTTTCGTCTACATAAGACTCATCAGTGACGCTCAGGTCAAAATAATTAGAAAAATTTAACCTGTGATTCTGGTCAATGATCCCCGGCTGTGAAAGATCGTTACCATCTTTAGACTAGAATATTTGCGAAATATATATATTCATAATGAGGGGGGATAGGACCTTTATCGGGACTCCGGGATCGGGTGTTTTTAAGCTCGGGATTTCGGGATTGACCCTTTCGGGATCCGGGAATCCTTTTTTTCGGATTTCGGGACGTCGGGATTTACTTTATTTAAATTCGGAACCTCGGGATTTCGTTTTTGACCAAAATGACCTGTTTTCGGATGCATACACTGTTTACAGTTTAATATACAAAATAAAAAGAAATGAGATTCATTTATCCGAATTTGTTCTTTAAGGGGTAATATAATTTGTGTTTAGACTAAACACATTCTCTTTCTGTGGTAAATAAGCGGCTTTATTCTCTCAAAGGAGTTCCTTGTTTTCTTTTCCTTGTGAAAATACACATACCAACAAAATTTATTTGATTGGCAATGATAATGGTCGAGTCCAAATGACATGGATTTTTTTTTAATTTAGAATGAAGAAAAGGATTATTTTTACGATAAAAAAAAAAACAAGAAAAAAAACCAAACCAAATAAGAGCGATCTCTGATCGACTAAAAAGGACTTGAATATGAAAGCGAAGCATAACGTCAAAATGTCACATCATTAACTAAAATATCAATCGTGTGAAGGCTATACAAATTACCGACATTTTCAGGACTTGATGCAGGCGCATAAAACTTGCCACGGGATTTTACTATTCTAATTGGATAAAAAAAACTATCTTATGTATTGCCATAGACGAAATTTAGAAAGATCATAAGTTCGAAAACATAGAAAAGATTATAAAACCGGCAAAGATTTGTCAAGGAAAAGAGAAACAAACAATTTCTGACCCGTTAAAAGAAAATAATTTAGCAATGACAGTGTAACATATAAAACCAACGATACTTGATTAACACGGACCCCATTAAAATCCATTGCTAAGCAATTCCCGCTTCAGGTATTTTTTTTCGAGAACTGGAAAATCACGGCTCTACGATAAAGGGACAACGTATGTTGTTTTTTTAGAACACAGGCAATTATATTGGTCAATCAGTTCGTGAGGACTACCATATAATTAAATGAGGGATAACATAAGTCATTGGACTTACAACCCCTGCTTAACACGGTCCAAAAACAATTTGCAATCTCAAAGCTCTATAGTAACTAGCGTTTTGAATTAAAAACTCCATACGCAGGTATGAATTGCTAAAGTAATGATACATTGGAATGAGAAGTCAATTTAATCCCCTCCCTATTCATGTAAGAATACATCAACTTTAACATGGTATCTTGCAGTTGCGTAGTCCCTCGTTGATAAAAATGGCGATGTGATCTTTTCCTTCGAACTTTGAAATAATAATATTAATATGTTTTTACTTTTCCAGAAATTGAATATGTACATCGAGTACGGTTTTGATCGTTTGAAAAACACATAAACTCGACCGTGTTTACAAGTGTGTAACACACAGATAGACAGTCCAGTAATTATGTTTCGAATTTCTCATAAATTTTCAGAACAACTTTTGCAGATACACATTTATCGTTATTGGAACGCATTATAATAATAAATGTGAATAGAAAGCTGATTAGGATTCGGAATAATTGCAGTTATTTTTTTTTAATCATTTCAACGTGAAATGTCATACAGATAGAGAAATATATATTTTTTATATATATAGAAGAGACCTCTACTGTAAACCCACATATAGACATCAGTACCTTTCTCCCCAAAGCTGTCACCCCAAACACTGTACAAAAAGTATCCCGTACAGTCAAGCTCTCAGAGTAAAGCGGATTTGCTTCTCTGAGGAGGCTGTCACGAAACGGTTACAGGAACTTCGCGGATTTTTGATAAAACGGGTCTATAAGAAATTGGACATCGATATGAGGTTTTCGCGCTAACAATAACAGCCGTAATGACCTCTTACAGTACAAACGGAAGAGGCGCAGCAAAATAGTCCCGTTTGTCCTAACATACAATCCAGCCTTTACTAACCTTTCACGTTTGATCCGTGCCAATGGGCAAAATATAGGCAACAGTAGTATACCGCTGTTCAAAACTCATAAATCCAGGGACAAAAAACAAAATCGGGGTAACAAACTAAAACCGAGGGAAACGCATTAAATATAAGAGGAGAACAACGACATAACACCGAAACGTAACACACACAGAAACGGACCAAGCATCAGACAAAACACCACGAGAATAACAAATATAACAAGAAAACCAAATACATGAATTTGGGATAGACAAGTACCGTGCCACGTCTGATCTCAATATCTCAAAAAAAGAGAAAACACAAACGACTCAACGTTAAAATGCAACACACACAGAAACGAACAATAATATAACAATGGCCATCTTCCTGACTTGGTACAGGACACTTTTAAAGGGGAATAAAAGTGGTGGATTGAACCTGGTTTTGTGGCATGCCAAACCTCGCACTTTAATGGCAAAGTTAAATATAACATTGAAATGACAACATAATATTACAGGACTACAATACAAATAAATAGGAGAACATATTAGACAAAGAAAAACATGATTAATAGATAACAAAAAGCATCAGGTTTAAAATTCAATACGCCAAAAACGCGCCTTGTCCACACAGGACTTACAAGTGACGCCCAGATATAAAAGATCGAAAGTGAAAAAAGTACAAAGTTGTACAGCACTGGAGATAAAAAGTTGAAAAGGTTTCGCCAAATACGGCATTGTTTTTATGCCCGGGATAAGAACATTCTTATTATATAGAACAATTCATGCTATTGCAAACAGTAAATTTTATCAAATGAATATGAAAGAGATATACATAAAGAAACTGAATTTTTACAGAACTAAACCCGAATACAAACTATTGCCAAGCACCCTAAATTATCCAAGATCTTTCCCAATCCTCCTGTCTTAGCTTTTCGGCGACCAGCAAGTCTAAAAGACGTATTTGTTAGAGCTGACGTCTCCTCAAATAAAAGCTGTTCAATTGCAGGATGGTCCAAGTCATGTGGTAACAGACGTTGTCTGACTTGTCAACAAATACTAAATACTCAAAAATGTATTTGCCACTCGACTGGGTCTGTGTACACTATATTTTGCAATGTAACTTGCAAAACCCAGCATGTTGTATACCTCCTTTAGTGTCGATGTAGCATGCAGTATGTTGGCGAGACCATGGAAGTATTATATTGACAGGAACTCCAACGAAAAATTAGCACATTCGCACCCCACTGATTTCTTTAGGAAAATAAAAGGTTCCGACTCAGTATGTCAAGTATGTGATAACTCCTTTGTGGGGTATCTGCGATGCCGCCCTCGCGTGTGTAGTTTACAGAAACTGATCTTATCACGTGATCTGTTATCGAGGGTCTAATCTACCTACCAATGTAAATAAACACGGAAACTCCCGTGGCTAATTGCGAATCGCTACATGAATAACGACACCTGTTTCTATTCAATAATTAAAGACTACAGCTGAAACAATCTTAAAAATCGGTCCATATTTAACAGAATGACAAAAGAAAAATAACTGTATTTGGAAAGAAGTTAGATTATTTTTAGTTTTGTCTAATATGTTTTTATCACTAGAACTAGGAAATCGGGAAATATCGGATTATGCAGATTACATGACTCTGAAGTAGAGTGTTTGCAGAAAATAATTTGATGTCCGTGTAGTGTGCCTGATGGCGCCTGATAACTCAAATTTTAAGTTAAAGATTGTAAATTTTAATCGAGTGTAACACAAATATTAATAGTTTTCTCGATCGTAAAATGTAACTTAACATATTTATAGAAATTGTTTTAAGCACTAAGAGGTGGATAATTATACGCCCGTGATTGTCTCTCCATATAGTATGTATCAAGTTAAAACACAGATTACATGTACACCTTCTTTTTTTTTAAAATTCAACCTGGTCCGAGATTGCTCTGGCGTCTGACGGATTTGTTTTGGGAAATTTATAAAAAAAAAAATTTGTTGAAATGAATGAAACATTTGACACCGCACTTTCAGTAAACAATTCAACAAGTGATTTGTTAGCAGCAAACCTCAATTATACATGCAGATTACAACTATTTGTTTCCTTACACAAGACATTTATTATAATTCAATATAAAAATAAGAAGATATGATTGCCAATAAGACTACTCTCCACCAGAGATCAAATGAAACAGAAGTTTTCAACTATAGGTCACCTTACAGCCTTAAACATATTTTAGCAAATCCATTTCATATATGAAAAAAATTCTATTGGCCTGATTATGCACAAAACAAATAACAGAGAAACAAATAAGCGAATATAAAGAATAAATAGATATTTGCGATTGAAAATGATGTCCATGCAAACAATTATGTTTTTTTTCAGTTTTTTTTTTTTTTGGGGGGGGGGGGGGGGGGTCATATGGCATCTGTTTGAAATTAATCAGTTAGTTGTCAGTAATGATTTTGTTTCACATTGGTAGCGCAAAAGGGGGATGGTTAATTTTTTACTACAACTGAATCAAATGAAGAATAGCATTACTTTTTTTTTCAGTAAACTGATATGGCGGAACTTTGCCGTTTATGTAGTTCTACTATTCCACACACTAAGAATCATTTGCCATATGATAAATCAAGATTTTCAAGGGATATAAAACTTGCCTTAAAAGTTGATATAGAACAAGACACAACTAGTCATCCACAGTATATTTGTGAGTCATGCAGAATGAAATTAAGGCGCTGGAGAAAGAACTTAAATAATCGGAAAGTAAATTTAAAGCCGATTAATATCAATGTAAACTATCAAATATCTAACACTGCTGAAATTAATTGGAAACAAATTCAGCAACACGCAGTCAACCTTGGATTCCCTCTTTGTAATGAAAGCAGTCGTAGATATTTTATGAAAATTAATAATGGGGAGGTGCAGTTTTCACTTCAGTTTGAAAACAACGGAGAACACACGTTGAAGGTTTTGGGTCATGTTGTGAATGTTTCAGATTTACAAATTTTCTTTTTTAAAAATGACGTTTTTTCCTCTATTCATGAACATTTGATAAATATAGAGTTATTTCGGAATAAAAATTGCAGAAATTACCGATTATTTAACAAAAACCATTTTGTGTTTATCTTTTAAAACAAAAAAGTTATGTCTTTCTTTCGAAAAAGAAAATACGGACACAAATCTGAATTTTGAGCAAATATACAAAATTTTGACCTTATTTTACTCAAAAAGTAGCACATGAAGTATATTTTTTTATTACATATTTGATTTAATCAGGTAAAAAATAGCCTATATGCAAATTTTCATCAACTTCTAAATACAGGTTCAAAACTGTATCGTATGCCCTTAAATGTCATATCCTTGACATGTATGTATACATCCGGTTACTTCGGTAAATTCCGTAATTACGAGTATCCCGAAAACGTCGTTGAACCCATGCATCGATACAACTAATTGAAAGATGTCAAATTAATTAACAGATACTTAACGATTTTGCGGCATCGCACTATAAACGTTTGAAGTCGGTTTGTTGGAGTTCCTGTCAATATAATACTTCCATGGCGAGACAGAGCAGCCATTCAACAAACACATGAATGGTCATCGAAGTGACCACACTTGCAAGCCCGACCTACCCGTAAGTCGTCATTTGAGATCACCTGGGCACGCACAAGCTGATCTCATAAACCTTACCATCACAATCATAGACCACAACGAGGGTTGGTTGAAGGTCGAAAGAGTCTCTTGGGAAAGATTTTGGATAAGAAAGTTAAGGACAGTTTCCCCAGAGGGCATAAATGAAAAAAATATAGAATGAGTCACTCATTTTCCTGTCATCACTCGTTTCCAGTTACTCCGGCTTCCGTACTGGCTTTACAGTTCGAAGATTTTTTTAAAATACCAGTTTAAATTACAGGGCTCCATCCATTTGGGATGGATGTATAAGTACGGAGCCACGTTCATTTATTTGGATAAAACTTATTTTTCTAATCATTATTAAACTACTATTCGTTTGGGAGGCTTAAATATGTAGTTTCTGTTGCAATTGCCCTACCGTTGTCAAATTTGAATATTATACCAACTTGGATCGGTTAGGGCATTTTTGATTTTTTTTTGTTTGAGGACTGCCCTCCATGCAGTTATAACATCTAAACTGTCACAACCTTTGGAAATTTAGAGTTATGCCTGTTCACATCGCAAATAACTACTAGTATTTTTATTTGGCATATCTTGGTAATCTGGAAATTTTAAAATTGTACCTGTGGTGTTCGCCTAAATTGTATAAACTTCAAGATTTTGATAGTTTCTCAGTTTGAATATATTGACATGATTCATTTGACATCGTGCTTTTATTGAAGAAGGATATCTGTTATCCGAAATATATAATATTTGTTCATTTTATAGTTTTTAATGGTGATGTTGTACCCTTTTTGACTTGGTATATATATATATATGTTCCAGACCGTATGAGTATTTGGACCGTACGCGTACGGTCTGGACCGTATGCGTACTTTTTCAAAATACGCATACGGTCGGACCGTACGCGTACGGTCTGATTAACATTAAGAAGTTAGTCACGTTTATTAGATACAAATGTATATAACAGATCAACAGAACTTATGTCTCAAATTAATATAAAAAGTTCAATAGTTATGGAAATAAAAACTTAATATTTTAACTATTTAAAATAATCACGCTTATTTAATCTGTTAATCTCCTGCATTTAGCATGTCAGTAATTCGTTAACTGCATGCAGCCCATTGTGCTCATTGAAATTGAAGTTCTCGGAAGTAAACATAATGTGGGGAGACAATTGTTATAGAATATTTAGAAATTTTACAAAAAAAGACAAAGGAACATGCATGAACAAATCATATTAATGTAAAAGAAAATATGACGTTCCTTGTGTTGTGGTACATTTGTAGCAAGTGTCACCTTGGTCCAGAGTAACAAAATAGAATTCAGATATACAATTAAACAAATATTTAATGTCAATTGTTCGCTTATTCACTCTATTCATCTATTTGTAATAATAACAATTTGTATAACTAACAATAAAGATTTTGATAAATGTTTGTTTAAATTTAACCCATATGATCCCATGCAAAACATGCTCAGCTGGACCGTACGCGTATACTCATACGGTCCGACCGTACGCGTATGGTCGGACCGTACGAGTATACGTATACGGTCCGGACCGTACGCGTACGGTCCAAATACTCATATGGTCTGGAACATATATATATATCTATCTTTGGTAGCTATATACATGTATAATCGCCAAATCGAATTTGTATACGTTTTAATAGTCAGACGTTTGTCTTTGAGACGACGACCCCTCCATTCTACCTGTAAAGTGTAGGTGTCATTAGTCGGTGTCGAGAGTTTTTGAAAAGGTATAATAAGACAACTACCACTGGAGATGTTAACAACTATTAATGAGTAGCGCCTTCAACAATGAGTGAAACCCATACCGTACAGTAAGTTATACAATTTCCTGCTATGATGAATATCAAATAAATAACAAAAAAAAATAACCAACGAACTAGCTTATACTTAAACAAATCAATAATTATTTGTTTTTATTGCAGTAAACAACCAACAACAATCACTGGAATACAGGCTCCTAAGGTTCATTTTCAACGCATTTAGTGTTAAGACATCAGATGCTTTTGGTTCGGATATACATTTGTAATCTGTTTTTTTTTTTAAATTTCGTCAATTGTTGCGGTTTGTCTCCTAACTATGCAATTACCAACAATCGAGTGATTACTTATTGTAATTTTGCAGTTTTCCATACAAACCGCGCTAATCTAAGGTAACAACTATCAAATAAAGTGTTAAAGTCTCCTTCATGTAATGCATCACCAGATTAACCCTAGCTCCAACCGGAATAATATATTTTACACAATTAAACCAACCCCCTCAACATATGTTGGACTAATTATATATCTGATGAAACACTTCTGTGTTAAATCAAGAAACTAAAATAATAATTGATTTCTTGAATGTGCTTCAGACTGGACCACCAAAAACCAAAATCGAAGAGGAAAATGAAAACTTAACTTTATAAAGAAAACATACGCGTGCGGATACGTTTGATAACAGATGTTCCAGACCGTATGAGTATTTGGACCGTACGCGTACGGTCTGACTGATATTAAGAAGTTGGTCAAGCTTATTAAATACAAATGTATATAACAGATCAACATGACTTATATCTCCAATCAATATAAAAAGTTCAACAGCATTTGACATAAAAACTTAATATTTTAACTATTTCAAAAGATCACGCTTATTTAATCTGTTAATCTCCTGTATTTTGCAGGCCGGTAATTCATTAATTGCAGCTCAGTATTCTCATTGAATTGAAGTTATTGGAAGTAAACATAATGTGGGAGGACAATTGTTTTAGAATATTTATGAACTTTACAAAAGAAATGCATACGCCAAGGAACATGCATTAACAAAACATGTAAATGTAAAAAATACAACGTTCTTATTAGAAGCAAGTGTCACCTTCGGCCAGAGTAACAAAATAGAATTAACGGATATACAATTAAGCAAATATTTAATTTCAATTGTTCGCTTATTCACTTTATCATCGGCCATCTATTTTGTAATAATAACAATTTGTATAACTAAAAATAAAGATTTTGATAAATGTTTGTTTAAATTTAACCCATATGATCCCAAAACGTATGATCAGCTGGACCGTACGCGTATACTCATACGGTCTGACCGTACGTGTATGGTCGGACCGTACGAGTATACGTATACGGTCCGGACCGTACGCGTACGGTCCAAATACTCATATGGTCTTGAACAACAGATATTAGTGTGCATAAAAAATGAAATTGTAGTAAGACGAGATATAGTAAAACAAAATCTCATTTTTTTTTTTAACTTTAATTCATATTTTTTAAAACGACTGCTTATTGTTACTTTCCACTGGCAGCACTCTTTAACAGTCTTGAGTATGGGAGACAGCTAGATCCCTACAATAAGATGCAAAATGAAAATAATGATATCAAACAAAAAGAAGCAATTTATTTAATTCCGTTCAGGAAAAAAACATGCTTTTCATTCAGACATTTGCATAATTCATATTTTCACTATAAATTAGTGTATTAACGTAAAGATTGAGTATCACAAGGTATTAAATAAATGGTTTAAATAAAGAAGAAAGTTTAAATAAAATTTATATAACGTCATTAAGAATTGGTAGGCTATTATAGATAAGCATTGCCAAAGACAAGAGACATGTTCCACATGTGGAGCAGGATCTGCTTACCATTCCGGAGCACCTGAGATCACAATAGTTTTGGTGGGGTTCGTGTTGCTTATGTTTTAGTTTTCTATATGTTGTGTCGTGTGTACTATTGTTTGTATGTTTGTAATTTTGATTTTTAGCCATGGCGTTGTCAGTTTATTTTCGATTTATGAGTTTGACTGTCACTCTGGTCCCTCTTCCATTTGTCCTAGTCGTTCTCTTTTCCTGTCTTTTCCTGATGCGACTGTCATGCAAGTTGGAGGTTTAGCTAGCTACAAACTAGATTCAATCCACAATTTAATACATAAGGAAATGTCTGTACCAAGTAATGAATATGACAGTTGTTATTTATTCGTTTGATGTGTTTAAGATTTTGATTTCGCCATTTGATTATGGCCTTTTTTGTGAATTTTCCTCGGAGTTCTGTATTTTTGTGATTTGACTTTTTCCTCGTTTAAAAAAAACAACTAATGCGACATATATCCAAACTTACACTTGTGAGATCCTCAAACTTTGCCACAAGAAGAGCATTACCTGCTGATTATTTCGTATTTTGGTTCAAACCGTCAAATCGATTTTGTTTTTTTGTGTAAAAGAGTGGTATGATTGCTCATGAGACAACTCTTCACAGGAGACCAAATGACACAGAAATTAACAACTATATGTCATCGTACGACCTTCAGTCATGATCAAAACCCATACCGCATATTCAGCTATAAAAGGTCTCGAAATAACAAAATTAAAGTAAAACAATTCAAAGGAAAATACTAACGGTCTAGTTAATGTACAAAAAATGAACGAAAAACAAATCTGTAACACATCAACCAACGACAACCACTGAATACAGGCTCCTGACTTGGGACAGGCACATACATATCGAATTTGGCGGGTAAAACATGTGAGCGGGATCCCAATTATCTCC
Source organism: Mytilus galloprovincialis (assembly GCF_965363235.1). NCBI lineage: Eukaryota > Metazoa > Mollusca > Bivalvia > Mytilida > Mytilidae > Mytilus > Mytilus galloprovincialis. The sequence goes on from NC_134843.1 coordinate 70,802,650, forward strand.
CTGTCCAGGGACAGTGGTGTAACAGTACAATATAAGAACGAACTATCTCACAAACAAAAAAGCCTAACTGGAAAAACATAAGGGCATATATATACTACAGACAAGGGGACACATTCTACTGCATCCACACAGCAGAAATAAAAAAAACCTGCAGTTAATATAAAAAAGATTGGTTTAGTAAATAAATACCTGCGGACTTTCACAAATATACCCTAGTGAATTTGAGCACACTGCGTCATTCCATGTATAGCTTTTATTATGCCAGATGTGAGCACAGTCCTCAATGCCACTTCCATTATCAGGTTGACGCGAGCTCCAACTTGTAAAATGTACTTTAGACAGGTCATTTACCCATCTCCATTCACCCTCTTTAAAATCCGTTGCACCAATCCAGTAGAACTGCTGAATCACTTCTGTTGAATTAGATATAATAAAATGGTTTCAGTTAAAGGGCGAATCCCTGCGATTTTGACAAAAACATTTATAAAAGTAGAATATTGAAATAATATTTTGCATTTGGCAGTTAATTCGGTCTAATTTATTTAAATTTGCAAAAAACATCAAGAATGAATTATTGGTTTGTAATCCATAATCCAAAGCAATAAAAATGGTATGCATTCAAAATAAAATTTCAACCGTTTGGCTAGAGATGGGTTGTGAAAGCTTATTTATTGAAAAAAAAAAATGTTAATGCCCGAAATAGAGCTACCAGACAGAACCACTTCATTGAATAATTCAATCAATAAAAAGTCATACTGGGCTGACAAAACGCTACTTTATACTAATTTTTAACAATCTAGAACACAGTTTAATGAAACAGAAATAAAACCATCGTAATTATATGATGTTATTGAACGTGCATGTTTGTTTGTTCATTAATATATTTATGTTTACATTAGGTTATATGACGGTCGGCAATCTTTGTGGGTCATTTATAAGATTAACATACAGTACTGATACATAATAACGAGACTAAGCATTTTGAATTGTTTCATTTGGTCTTTTTGTAATTTTGATATTCGTTTATTATCTTAATATTGGCATTTGACAGCTAATGCCATTTCAGTTCTCTGCCAAAATTTATGAAACATATTTTGTACAAAATTAATGCATTAAAAGTATACGGTAATGTTATTACATTCGTTCAGTGAATGCTAAGTAATTTGTTAACACTTTATTATTAATTTTGATAAATACAAAGATAGTGCTTTAATGTATAACTTGTAATGCTGTTTGCATGTGCTATTGTTTAATTGTGAGATCAATATTTGACTCATTTTAGAGAAGAAATTCGATAAAGCTGGGTTTTATAGTTGAATACTTTCGGAATCAAAATTAAACATAACTTTCTGAAGATTATATTTAATTTTAAATGTTATTTCGAAGGAGTTGATATAACCTCATTTACAAATTGAATGAGGTTGTTCGACAGGGCGAATTTCCAGAACAATTTATTAAAACAAAACTGTATTACTTGTAATTCCAATAACATCGACTACCATTATTTACAAAACAAAAGTGTCCTCAACAGTTACATAACTATATCGCCTGTGTATTAATTTGTTCTCGTCACATCTTGAAAGGTGTCCATTCACGTACTTAATACTTATTGGTTGCTATGGCTTTTGTCAGTAAAAAAAGACATCGAATGTTTGACGCTGTATTAATTTATTAACAATTCTGTATTGTAACTACTCTTGATGAATAAATGATTACAGCAGGCTGATTATTATAAATACCACATTAACTATAACTTTATCGGGTATAAATTAAATATGAATACTATTGCTTCTGCACCGACTGTACAAGACCCTCATGTGGAGTCAATGTTTTAAACAACCCCGAAGTAGTAAATATTCTCTCCGCACTTATAACATATAAGTCATAATCTGTTCTTCTTTTGCCGCTAGGCAAGGCTTGCACCATACAAATATGAGAAAATGTTTTATCTATTGTTGACAATGTAATTAATTAAATTTAATTGTATTACAAATATCGCTAAACATCTATACGTCACTATAGAAACAAATAATAAAATGCAAATCTTACTTTTATTTTTAATCATGTCATATAGCCAGGTATTTTCTGAGGAATCGGTGATTTGTGCAAGGTAACCTCCTGTACTCCTACACTCTCTCTTCAAACACAAAATACAAATGCAAAAAGATATTCAACAGATGCAAATTGGGATAACAAAAAGTTCTGTTTAAAAATTGTTCTATATATTGTCAATAAGGTATTTTTTTGGTGTAAGGATGTCCTTCGGCAGACACTTCTTAAACAACAATAAAGACAAAAAGTTATAGACTTTGTTTTATTGTATAAAATTTTCCTCTAACAGCATTGTGTAGTTGTGGAACATTTTGATTCAATGGGAATATGTAAATTTCATAAACATGTTTTGAATTGATTATGCAGACACTTTCAAATTGTAGCAAGTTTCGACAACTTTCCCATTTCGAACACGATAACAAATGAACAAATTAAACAGGGGAATCTTGCTCTCTCCCGTTCATTATATTAGTAAAATCCAGTTAACTTATGGAAAAGAAAACATGTATTCCATCAAAAGTCCTTTTCAAAGTCCTATGTAATTTTATGATTTTTTTAGCCATTGTTTGCCGTTATTGTGTGCCTTGTCTGATTTGTTGGGTTGCTGACTAACTTGACTTTTCGAGAGTCTAACACCCGTTTCTAAAAAAAAGAATGAACAACATGGATACCAGTATTTTGTCTTAGGGAGGGATAAATCCTATTTTGTAAAGGATCACTTTATTTCAAACAAATATACTCTGAAATTAACATTACAAATTGATGGTATATGTCCATTGGTCAATGTAATGAGCCTAACTTATCTTATACCATCCACGTATTCAAACTTAAATAAGCAGATCAAAATAATGTTGTGATTTAAATTAAGCATGCAACACGTATTCAGACTACAGACGAAATTGTATAGACTAAATTACAAGAGATATGCTAGAACAACAGAGTCACACGTTTTTATTTTGTGCCGTTTAAAAGCACACAGTTTTTTTTTAACCTAAAACAATAGAACAGATTAGACAAAACTCCTGCCAGACTAGCTGCTTGAAATAAAGACAAGACTGTGGACCTATATAGACTACAGAATTTGTTGTTTTGGTATTTTGATTTGGTATAAATAAAGGCCTTTATTTTATATCAACAAGTGACTGCTTTCTGGTCAATTGCAGAATAGCTTTTATAAACCTCCAATATTGATTTCAGTGGGCACACTTTCTGAAACTTTAATCGTTTGATCAGTGAGCAATTATTGAAGAAACAAATTTAAAAAAATTGAAACCTAGCAACTATCCACATTTACAAAACAATAATTATATAAAAATAATTCAATCTTAATTTTTCAGTATTTAACTGACAGATGTACTTAGTATTTTACAGATGCCATTTTACATACAGTATGAAAAATAAAATTTGTAAGACTACACGACTAAACGTTCAAGGAATGATATTAAAGTGAACAAACGCTATTTTAAAAGTAAGTTCAAAATTTGCATGTTTAGCGTTTTTCACTGACAATGAACACTTTTATTCTGATAAAAGCCATCGCAGGTGAGACACTCGGTTCCGAGTGACTCTTTCAGATACAATATGTAAGACATTCCTTATAAGAAATTCCGGTAAAACAACAGAATAAAACTTAAATTAAAGAAACATTTGTATTCTAAATTTGCTAGACTCCATAAATGTTGGTGACTTAGTATTCTTTCCTTAGTATCTTTGACTGTTAAGTCCTTAAGTCTTTGCGATTTTCATTCACATAAAATTCCATTATATTAACAACAATGTGTGAAAAAAAATTAGGTAAAAAGTCAAACATAGGGGTACAGCAGTCACCTTTGTGTATATTTTCAATCACTTTAAAAAAAAGAATTGTGTAAAGAAAAAGAACACAAAAGGCATATAGACAAAGCAAAATCGAAAGTCAAATTTACCATAGCACAAAAACACGATGCCAGGATGATATCATACAGAGTCACGCCCAATGGATAATACAAAAAATAAACTAACATTAAAAGTAATAATTGCAACATTCCAGCAGCACCTGCATACGGGGTATATATCTCCCAATTGATACGATATTCCCGTGCTTGCATTTCCTATCATGATTTTCTTGATAGAGGTTTGCTGCTCACAAGGAAGCTATTAAACCAAGAGTTCCAAATGGTGAAGTTGAAATCATCCCTTCGTAAATTTTACGGACGCCATCACGAGTTGGTTGACCGTTATGGAATAACCGTTTCACAAATGATATCGAATATGTTCCTTACGTCGTAACTACAATCCCCTTCCCTTTCATGAATATGACCTACCGAATTAGACTATTTACCGGATTTGTAATCACTTAAGCAACACGACGGGTGCCACATGTGGAGCAGGATCTGCCTACCCTTCCGGAGCACCTGAGATCACCCCTAGTTTTTGGTGGGGTTCGTGTTGTTTATTCTTTAGTTTTCTATGTTGTGTCGTGTGTACTATTGTTTTTCTGTTTGTCTTTTTTATTTTTAGCCATGGCGTTGTCAGTTTGTTTTAGATTTATGAGTTTGACTGTCCCTTTGGTATCTTTCGTCCCTCTTTTACAAAGACTAATGAAAGAACACTATAACAAGCAATTCAGATGATAATCAACGCCAGTACCTAGAATCAATATGTTAAGACCATCGTATATTAATTGTGAAATTGAAACGGAATATTTACCAACAAGGTATTGGTAGCTTAAGATGAACTTTTTTTTTTTAGAAAAAAGGACCAGACGTTATTTGACAAAACCTTGCTTCATTAATTTACTGCTCAGACACTTGGGACGTTTTACAAAGTATAAGTAGGAGCTGCAATCTCTTGAATACCGAATGAGTTGGCAAATGTATATCCCATAAGCAGGTGATGTTAATATATAACAACTCAGGTGGGAGAAATAATTTTTTTTAATTCTAATCATCTCGTTTTGTCATAGATTCTGGTACGGAGATAACCGCTTATGTATATTTGTTGTAAAAGTCGATATATGAGTCAGAGGAATCCATATCTGTTGCTCCTTTTATTACGGGTGATATACTTATGGAACCTAATCAGAAAAGTTTGAATTGTTGTCCATATCTATTATCATTATCTTTTTGTAAGTAGCTATAAGCTGTCACATTATTAAAAGTATAATCAGTGTAGGCACGTTGGGGGAGTCTATGGGGTAAAATACAACTTGATCAACCTAATTCCATGAACAGGACACTTAAGTGAAATATTGATATGACTGAAAGAGGGTACAGCAATCCTACGATCATATATATATATATATATATATATATATATATATATATATATATATATATACAACTCGTCTAAACATCAACCCAACAATTTCTGTAAATTTGCTTTCGCAAATTTTTGGTTCTTCCCTCGCCGGGATTCGAACCCATGCTACTGTGATATCGTGACACCAAATCGCCTGCACTGCAGCCGTCCCGCTAGACCACACGACCACCTGGGCTCTCAAAAAAATTAGCTTTCGCTGGCCGTGTGTTACCTTTCCACGTCAGTTTTAATCTAGCGGCGTACTACAGTACATGATATATAAGGCATGAAGATGTTATTGTTACAGATCAGCTAAATTATCTATAGTAAAGGATCCTACAAATTAATGTAATATACAGTCACAGAAAATAATTATATTTATAAGTACGTCTGAGTCAGTGACAACTCTACAACAGATGTATCCATCGGATCGCCATCAATGATGGTGATACATGGCTGTGTACATAATGTATATACAACTCGTCTAAACATCAACCCAACAATGTTAGTTCTGTAAATTTGCTTTCGCAAATTTTTGGTTCTTCCCTCGCCGGGATTCGAACCCATGCTACTGTGATATCGTGACACTAAATCGCCTGCACTTCAGCCGTCCCGCTAGACACGTGGTTTACAGAACTAGAAAATACTATAATCCTCCCTTTGTAAAGATATGCCAGAGTATGCATGCATTTGTAGAATAAAGGATTATGCATATATAGTCCCTGAAATTATGAGGAATTGTGTATTGTCACTGGTAACTTTAGCGATTATATTTAAACACAAAACATAGCCTTCACATATTGAATCTTATTTTACTGCACATTGAAGAGAAATAAAGTGATCATAAGAAACATATGTAAGTGCTATAAAGGTCAAATAGAGATTTCATATTGTGTTCAATCTGGCAAACGTGAGTTTTGTTTCTTTTTCTGTAATTAAGGTGGTACCCAACACTTTTTAATTTGGCTCGTTTAATTTTCTTAAAATTTTGACAAAGTATTTACTTTGACCCTTTTACAAAAATATAAAAATTTCAAAAATTTTGAACCAACCGTTTTGTCAGAAATATTACACTGGTTATATAGCAATTTGACAACCACCAATTTTGATCATTGAGAAGCTTAATATTCCTTTTACAACACAACGTAATTAAAGCGTTTAGCTGACTTTACAGAGTTATCTCCCTGTAGTGTTAGGTACCACCTTAAGTTGTATTGCTTTGTTAGTTTTAAATCCTTGTTCGTTGGAACGTAAAAAAACATAAAACAGATTTTCCATAATTGTAGTTCCATTTATTTTAAAGCAAATTACATGATTCATGTGAACATTTATTTTCGTATTAACAATTTCCATTTTTGAATTATGTTTTGTTTGTTTAGAGTCAATGCGGTTCTGCATAGTTGAGTAGAATATCACTCAAAAACTGTTCACGTAAGATTTGACAAATGAACAGGAAATAAATCGTCTACTTAAACCATAAAGTAGTGATACAGATGACTTATTTGTCTACATTTCACTTTGTTCTCGATCTTTGTTATATTGATAATAAGGGAATTTGTAAAATAATTTTAAAACATTTCCGTGATTTTTTAAATCACTGTTTTTCTCAGTGAGTATAGATCATCCTTAATGGTTCCTGTAGTCAAAAAATTTAAAAGAAACATATATACAAGCAGTGCTATCGTGGGCCCTTAAAAATGAACCAGATACAAAAAAAAGCAATGATTAAAAGAAAACACGGTCTCATTAGGTTATATAGATCAATTATGTTGACAAGTTGGAAATACATACTTCCTATCTTCTTTTGTTGATATGACTTTGTCCTAATTTAGATTTATATTGAATTAAATTAACAGATTAATACAAATTACATGACTCATCTGAGCATTTATTCGTACGAATAATTATAACTATTTGTTTTACGTGTTAATGTGGTTCGACACAGTTGAGTATAATATTACTGTAAAAACTGTTCACTTAAGATTTGATAAATGAACAGGGAATAAATCGTATACTTAAATCATAAAGTATTGAAACAGATTATATATTTGTCATAATAGAGGTATATTGAACAATGCCATAAAGCGCGGAGGTAAGGCTAGCCGAAACAAGGTTCAACCCACCATTTTTTCTTAAAGTCATGTCCCGTACCAAGTCAGGATTATGACAGTAGTAATCTAGTAGTACGTTTCTATGAATCTTGCAATGATGTTTGTAGTTTGTTGCCTTTCTGTGTTCTGTTATTTCGTTGTTTTCCTCTTAAAGTTGATGTGTCTCCCTCGGTTTTAGTTTGTAACCCAGATTTGTTCCTCTCAATCGATTTAAAACTTTTGAGCAGCGTTATACTACTGTTGCCTTTATTTATCTACATTTGACTTTTGTTCTCAAACAAAGGATCTATATATTATTGATAATGTTTAAACAATTCTGAATATTTTCAGTGATTATGTTTAATCCTTATAGTACGGTGACCAGACCTAATATTTTTTAGATTTAATCGTCAAATATACTATATGGCTAAATTATTTATCATTGGATTCGGAAAAATGAGTACTATTGAAATATCGATGTCGTCAAAAAGAAATATGGTAACATTTTTGCATAAAATGAGGTCAAAGATCAAATTCTGTTTTTATTTTTTCTTCTTCTATACTTTCAAAATTTGAAGAAATATACAACAATTTAGGTTAAATTCTAGATAAATACATTTTCTTATATCAATTTTCAATGAATCATCTCGAAAATGCTTTTTAAAAAAATTAAAAAGAAATCGATTTATTCTGAAAATTGGCGTTTTTCAAATATTTGTTCAATTACACAAGATGAACACATATTCTGTTAAGTTTACTGTAGTTACCTTGCCGGCTAACATCCAACCTCATTAATAAATGATGAATATTATTTTTACCTGCATCCTTCTGTCATGAAGGCATATTTTGCATAAGACCATTCATGAAATTCATTAAAACTAAAATGCACTCAATTATTCGAAAATAGCTACAATTCAACATTCCAATCAAAGAGATCCACACAACAGAATTATATCTTCTGATTAATTGTCAAGGAACATGATTTGAAATTTCTACATAATTCTGACCCTTTACAGGACCAAAGCCCCGGACATGTAAGGTTTTGTAGTGAACAAACACATAACTCTTTCACATGCAGATTTTCCTTCAATGAAGACACAAGATCCTGCAAGAATTCTGCTGAAATATGCCTTTTAAAATACACGGGGTGTAATGAATCATTTTACTCTCGCCAACCGTATTCTAAAGGTGACCGGATAGGGGTTTAGCAATGTGTAATGCGTTTCAAATTTTTAGTTTGAAACGAAGTACGTAAAACATACTGTTTCAGTGCCGTCTCGCAGGAAGGTAACCTGACTAAACTTACATCTTACTTATGGTAAACTTGAATTATTATTATGATGGAGTGATTTTAAAGAGATAGTTCTGATCATAAACCTTTGAAATTATCTTTCATACCAAAACAAGAGCTTCATCATTGTCAATATTACCGAAACTCTAAACACAACTGAAATAGTCGTGCGTGTCCTTCGAAGTCATGTAGACAGTTTGTATACCTACTCCAAACAGAGACGAAGTTGTGTCGAATCCGGTAAGTACATGTGCAGCAGGCAATAGTTTACAAATTGTTGGGGAATTACAGACACATAGTTATTGAATTGGTGAAAATCTCCGCCCATCATTTACACTGCTAATGTTCCACATCTGCAACCACAACTCGCTTGTATGTGTCCTATTTTTATAGTAGCGAACACACAAAACAATTACAATTGTATAAGAGGTCTGTATGATTGTTCTTCCACTCTTTCACATTTCCCTTAACTCCATGTCAAAGTTTAAGGCATGGGGTATAGGCCTTCTCTTGAGTGCTGAACAAGTTACGACAGCCATGAACAGTGTTGGTATAAATAACTAAGTTTCAAACGTTCTGACTATGTAAAGCTCACATCAGGTGGAATCTTATCGGATTTGTCAAGGTTTTCCAGTCAGGAATACTTCTCCGCTCTATAATCTGAAACACTTTGATGGAAGCTGTAGTCTCTGTGCGGCGTTCCCTTTCGGCAGACTTTATAGAGTTGTTCGTGTCGTAGCGGTCAAAAACATGTGCTACTATGTGCGCCATATAAATTCATTGGGACATATTTTTTTAATAGTAAGCTGCAAGGTCGCCGCATGTTTTACCTTTCTTAGCATTAATAAATTGAACCAATGCCATACCATCTCTTATGTAAGTTGTGAGCGATGATATAAAGGAAGGTAGGGAAAGTGCACAAGAGACTAAGATTCGAATTGCTTCACAAAATCCGACTTGCATGATTTTCTCATGGTGCCGTCATTTTGAAAAGGGGATAATGGAATGGGTGCGACAACACATGTTCTATGATAACATCATCTCTACATTTTGCCGAAATTAGTGCACGTCTAATTACAAGTTATGGATTTATGCGACCTGAAAGTATTTCCCCCGATTTATTTTTCAGGTTTGTGTTTGACTTTGATATTGGACTATAAAAACTCCTTGTGATCTTAAGAAAGAGCACTAATGATAAAATGTTTAGACATTTTCAAGCCTTCCTCGACAACTGTGAGCAAAGAACCTCGAATATGTCTTGAAGCATGCATTTAAAGTCATGTCCCGTACCAAGTCAGGATTATGACAGTAGTAATCTAGTAGTACGTTTCTATGAATCTTGCAATGATGTTTGTAGTTTGTTGCCTTTCTGTGTTCTGTTATTTCGTTGTTTTCCTCTTAAAGTTGATGTGTCTCCCTCGGTTTTAGTTTGTAACCCAGATTTGTTCCTCTCAATCGATTTAAAACTTTTGAGCAGCGTTATACTACTGTTGCCTTTATTTATCTACATTTGACTTTTGTTCTCAAACAAAGGATCTATATATTATTGATAATGTTTAAACAATTCTGAATATTTTCAGTGATTATGTTTAATCCTTATAGTACGGTGACCAGACCTAATATTTTTTAGATTTAATCGTCAAATATACTATATGGCTAAATTATTTATCATTGGATTCGGAAAAATGAGTACTATTGAAATATCGATGTCGTCAAAAAGAAATATGGTAACATTTTTGCATAAAATGAGGTCAAAGATCAAATTCTGTTTTTATTTTTTCTTCTTCTATACTTTCAAAATTTGAAGAAATATACAACAATTTAGGTTAAATTCTAGATAAATACATTTTCTTATATCAATTTTCAATGAATCATCTCGAAAATGCTTTTTAAAAAAATTAAAAAGAAATCGATTTATTCTGAAAATTGGCGTTTTTCAAATATTTGTTCAATTACACAAGATGAACACATATTCTGTTAAGTTTACTGTAGTTACCTTGCCGGCTAACATCCAACCTCATTAATAAATGATGAATATTATTTTTACCTGCATCCTTCTGTCATGAAGGCATATTTTGCATAAGACCATTCATGAAATTCATTAAAACTAAAAAGCACTCAATTATTCGAAAATAGTTACAATTCAACATTCCAATCAAAGAGATCCACACAACAGAATTATATCTTCTGATTAATTGTCAAGGAACATGATTTGAAATTTCTACATAATTCTGACCCTTTACAGGACCAAAGCCCCGGACATGTAAGGTTTTGTAGTGAACAAACACATAACTCTTTCACATGCAGATTTTCCTTCAATGAAGACACAAGATCCTGCAAGAATTCTGCTGAAATATGCCTTTTAAAATACACGGGGTGTAATGAATCATTTTACTCTCGCCAACCGTATTCTAAAGGTGACCGGATAGGGGTTTAGCAATGTGTAATGCGTTTCAAATTTTTAGTTTGAAACGAAGTACGTAAAACATACTGTTTCAGTGCCGTCTCGCAGGAAGGTAACCTGACTAAACTTACATCTTACTTATGGTAAACTTGAATTATTATTATGATGGAGTGATTTTAAAGAGATAGTTCTGATCATAAACCTTTGAAATTATCTTTCATACCAAAACAAGAGCTTCATCATTGTCAATATTACCGAAACTCTAAACACAACTGAAATAGTCGTGCGTGTCCTTCGAAGTCATGTAGACAGTTTGTATACCTACTCCAAACAGAGACGAAGTTGTGTCGAATCCGGTAAGTACATGTGCAGCAGGCAATAGTTTACAAATTGTTGGGGAATTACAGACACATAGTTATTGAATTGGTGAAAATCTCCGCCCATCATTTACACTGCTAATGTTCCACATCTGCAACCACAACTCGCTTGTATGTGTCCTATTTTTATAGTAGCGAACACACAAAACAATTACAATTGTATAAGAGGTCTGTATGATTGTTCTTCCACTCTTTCACATTTCCCTTAACTCCATGTCAAAGTTTAAGGCATGGGGTATAGGCCTTCTCTTGAGTGCTGAACAAGTTACGACAGCCATGAACAGTGTTGGTATAAATAACTAAGTTTCAAACGTTCTGACTATGTAAAGCTCACATCAGGTGGAATCTTATCGGATTTGTCAAGGTTTTCCAGTCAGGAATACTTCTCCGCTCTATAATCTGAAACACTTTGATGGAAGCTGTAGTCTCTGTGCGGCGTTCCCTTTCGGCAGACTTTATAGAGTTGTTCGTGTCGTAGCGGTCAAAAACATGTGCTACTATGTGCGCCATATAAATTCATTGGGACATATTTTTTTAATAGTAAGCTGCAAGGTCGCCGCATGTTTTACCTTTCTTAGCATTAATAAATTGAACCAATGCCATACCATCTCTTATGTAAGTTGTGAGCGATGATATAAAGGAAGGTAGGGAAAGTGCACAAGAGACTAAGATTCGAATTGCTTCACAAAATCCGACTTGCATGATTTTCTCATGGTGCCGTCATTTTGAAAAGGGGATAATAGAATGGGTGCGACAACACATGTTCTATGATAACATCATCTCTACATTTTGCCGAAATTAGTGCACGTCTAATTACAAGTTATGGATTTATGCGACCTGAAAGTATTTCCCCCGATTTATTTTTCAGGTTTGTGTTTGACTTTGATATTGGACTATAAAAACTCCTTGTGATCTTAAGAAAGAGCACTAATGATAAAATGTTTAGACATTTTCAAGCCTTCCTCGACAACTGTGAGCAAAGAACCTCGAATATGTCTTGAAGCATGCATTTAAGAAGAGATATTGATAAGACATTGAGGGTGGTATTCCACACCAAAGGGATCAGTCATGGATCATTTAAATGGTTCACAATGGCAATAACATGTTCTTCATCTCTGTTCATTGCTGTTGGCTTTGTTTCTTACTGTGAATTTGCATAATTTTCAGCAATTCCATCCCTTTTCAGTATTACACGACTAATGGATTCTATGAAATGTCTAGTAAGGGCCCATCTAACAAGCGCAGACTTTGAATTGTTATGCCTACAGTGCCACCTAATCCCCTTGAGGCTTTTATAACGGTCTTTTCTGTTGCCATGTCATAGTACTTTTAAAATGTCCAGGAATCTGTCTAAAAAGCAAAGTAGCCATCTATAAAAGGTGATCAAATGTTCACAGAAAATTGAAGCATATCGAGTATGTAAAATGGCATCCACCTTCGTGGAGTACGGTTGGTTACAAAAATATAATTTTACATTTGAGATGACGATCTCAGGGGAAGAGACCAATTTCCCTCTCGTTCTGCTCTAACATTTGACAGCTAAATGTCTACTGCTTCCGAGAACATATCCCAGTATGTAAATATAAGTAATACATTACATCCCAATAGCGTATATGTATCTATAAGAGTCTGTATATGAGCTTCGAATAGTTCCGTCATATGAGCGTTATGAATTTTGTCTGGCTTGAATTGCTGAAATAGTGCTTCTGAGACAAATGAATTTGATATTATTAATTAATAATGGTACAAATGTATGAAATAATACCCCAGTCCCACTAGGCCACGATCGCACTACGATCTGTGAAAAAAATGCAAATTTTTATGATCGTAGTATGATCGTGTAGATCGCAGTAAGGTCGTATAACGGTCGTGATGAGGTCTTCAAGATCGTGACGAGCGTGGCTAACTTTGAACATGTTCAAAACAATCGTGGTGCGGTCGTGGCGAAAACAGGTCGTAGCAGAAGCGTAGTGAGAGCGCACTTAGATCGTAGTAAGATCGCAAAGGTCGCTGTACCATCGTAGCGAGAGCGTAGCGAAAGCGTGATTCTATTCGGAGAAACTGCGCTACGATCTCATTGCGACGTTATTACGACCTCACTACGACCATCACGTTCTCACTGCGACCCAACTACGCTTCCACTACGACTATACCACGCTATTTACGACCATAGTACGATTCTAGCACGCCCTTGCCGTCCTCATCACGCTCTTCTTACGACCTGACTACGTTCATACTACGATCATCATTCTCATTGTCATTTTCACATTAAATATATTAAATCTCTCAAGGTTTTGTTTGTCTGTATGTAATTGGGACCTCTTGTTCATTTTCTCTTACGGCTCAACCATGCTTCTCGTTTTCACATAGATTAACCCGTTGATTTTCCCGTTTGTATGGTTTTACACTAGCAATTTTGGAGACCCTTTATAGCTTGCTGTTCGGTGTGAGCCAAGACTCCGTGTTGAAGGCCGTTCCTTGGCCTATAATGGTTTACTTTTAAAAATAGTTACTTGGCGATGAAGAGTTGTCTCATTGGCAAACATACCAAATCTTCCTATATCTACTGACACATCTGTGTAATCTCTGCTATCGTTCACTAAAGTATCGTCATTTCAGCTTTATGGACCAGGTTTTAATTTAGGTCGGATTGGTCGGTCCGACATAACTACTTGATCAAGATTCGTTACTATCAGAGCCCCCTCTGCCTCTACATCACCTTCTAACACCACGCCATCGTGTTCTAGTAGATTTTGGTGACATGACTATTGTTTTCGAGAAATCTACGTAATCAGAAAAAGAAGGAATGGAACTGTATTCATATGGAACACGATGTTGACGTGATTGCTGAGAGCGTAGTAAGATCGCGGTATAATCGTGGTAAGAACGTGCTTTAATCGCAGAAGAAGCGTGGTAAGATCGTGTTGCAATCGGATAACTCGTGGTACGGTCGTAGTGAGAACGTGTTGAGCGTAGACAGATCTTGATAAGCGTAGTGAGGTCGCAGAATAAGCGCGGTGAGAACGTGGTATTATCGTAGCGGGATCGTTGTAGAAGCGTAATGAGGACGTAGAAGCATCGTGAAAGCAACGAAAATTTATATGTTCATGCCGCTCATACCGCGACCTCACCACGATCTTTATTTATTTCAGATCGTGGTGAGCGTGGTGCGATCGTGGTCTAGTGGGACTGGGGCTTAACATAAAAATGTTAATTATTTTACATTTTGCGTTAAAAAATCATGAAATTAAATTGGAACGTACTCTATTAAATGCAAAGTATTCGTAGTGTTAAACTTTTACAAAAACTCTTTAATAACGAATTAATTTTACTAAACTTTCTTTGAAATCGTTGAAATAATATGAATAAGGTGTAACAACAATGTAAATAATAACAGAAATCATATCACGGATGTTATTTTACAATGTTGACCTCAAAACGTTTCTTAGTCGATTTTTCGTTCAAGTTAATTAACGTACTTCAAAGCCCATTTTACGAAAATTGCATCGTACGATTTTTTGACGACAAGTCAAAATGTTAAGTTTAACCTTTGAACTACCAATACTGTGATTTATAGCCGTATAGTCCGAATGACAATTAAACTCCTTAAATAAGCGACTTTTCCTTACTCGGTCACCGTACTATTAATTATTCTAGTGGTTTTAAAAATTCACTGTAGCATATATGCTAGCAGTGTAATGATCAGCCCTAAATATGAGTACGCTTAAAAAGCTAAAAACAGTACAAAACATGGTCTTTCTTTGGTTATAAAAATCGATGCTTTTGACAAGTGGGAAAATCATACTATCTTTTGTAGATATGACTCTGTACTAAATCAATTGGAAAAAAATAAAGATTGAAATCATTTACAAAATAATACAACTTGGTAATGCTAATGAAATAAAGGCACTTAAAGTACATATTAAACTAAATTAACTAATTGAAATAAAATGGGTTTAAGAACTCAACAAACCTTGCACAAGTATCAATCAGAGTTTTTCAGTATCTATGATTTTGGGTTATGGATTTTGGAGAAATATGAGATTTATTACCTTTTCGTGTTAACTTGCAACCAGTCATTTTATACATCTTATCGTATAACAGAGAGAGAGAGAGAGAGAGCAATAAAACGGTTCAGAGATCTTTCATGTAACGAGTTATTTTGAATCAATATTTTCAAATGCATTGTTTTGCTTTTTTGAAATATTCGTCGGAAACGTGGATTCGAATTACCTTTCAGCGGTAACGTAGGCATCCATAGAATGTAGAGGTAATGATACATAAGTGCGTTTTACATGAAGGCTTATTTGTAACCAAAAAAGACTTAAAACGCTTTCACAAATCTAGCAACGTTCAACTTTGCCCTAGGGAACTTCAACCTCTGTTTTTCCTAATTTATTTGAAATCTTTCAAAGTATATTTTGAAGAGAGTTGTCATATTAATAACACAACTAGCGAAGCATTGACTTCTTAGCCGATGCTGTCCTTATAGTAATCCAGCAGTGGTATAAACAAATTGCTAACACACAGAATTAAAGTAACGCTATAATTTTGTGTGTCCAAAGCGCTTTTGTACATTAACTTGCATAATGAACTCTCAAACCAAACTTTAAAAAGGCTCTGATATAGTTAAGCACTTGAATATACGAAGAGCTTTATAATGAAATAGGTACATATATAGAGTAACCAAAATGTACTTACGGTCAAATGTGCCTGATTAAATCGGACGTATGTTTTTTATTATTACAAAATTTATCAACAAAAATTTAAAAATAACTACGTTATAAATCATGCCAGTACCGAAACACTTTACTGATGACCTGATGATACCACAAGGAATTACACCATCAGCAGCAGAGGCCGATTCTGTGGTAGAAAAAAAAAAACTCGATATGAATTTGGTGCGTCAGAAGCGTTTTCTTTGCCTTTATGAGAAAAAAAACTCAAATCCTAAACGTTGAATGCCATGGATGTATATTCACTGAAAAACGTAAAGAGACATAGAACCAAACAAATCCCGGGAGTTACAAAGAGGAAATTAACGAGTTGGCTGGTATTTTTATGTATGTTCTGCATTGCTTTATCTGAAACGATATCATTACATGCAAAAGGAACATAAAAAAATAGACAAAACTAATTCAGGTCAACATTGCTTGATAGATTTGTAACTCTTATCTAACACTTAATTTATTACCTGAGAATTTGATAAAAGTACCGTATATTACCGAAACACAACTCAAAATCTTACAAGTATGCACAATAAGAAAATGCTCATACAAAATATTTCATAGAATAGATAAGCTTTTCATTTTTAAATAGAAATATTATATATAAGTATACTTTCTACGGATTAAGTGTAAAAACGTCATCATGGTCATAAGCTAGTTGTTTGAGTAACATATGGATTTTTTTTTATAATTTTGTTTCTTGTTTTGGTTTGTTTTCCGAAATAGCGGGTGATTCGTCATCACATAATGATTTTTTTTTCAAACTACATAGTAAAAGCAATTTGACAGTCTTACAAAAATGTAACAGGTTTTACAAGCGCTAGTGATCAATTTCGTAACAGCTCTCTATATATAAACAACACTAAGAATATAAATGATAAACAAATATCAAATTAAGGGGCAAGGGTCGTCTTCGACTCGCGAAATAACAGATTGATAAATAAGTTTCAACTGGAATAGTGTAGGTAGTTTTACTGTAGTGTGTTGTTCTTTTTACATACATAGATTTGTATTGTTATATCATGTCTATATTATTTTGTATAATGTTCAAATCTGATAGCAATAAACAAAAACCGATCTTATCGAATCAAATTCAAAGGTGCGTCGATAGGATAGGCAGTCATCGCCCGTAATTCGAACCAACACTCAGTCAAAATGTCACCAGCGGGATAAGGACACAATCGGTAAGGGAACTAATTGGCTAATAAATCTTGTATATTAAGATCTGAAACTGCAAAACTATGTCGCTAACAAATGAACATATATAATCGATTTTCAAATTCGTGTTAACAATCGATGATTATCGTAACTTTTGTGTATTGGAGATTGGCTCTAGCGGTTATGCATCCGTCCAATCAGAATCACCTAATGTTTGTTTGTGAGCGACCTTCCATGCATCGATTCTGCTATGTTTGCTAAAATTGATTAATTCCTTTATAACAAAATGTTAATTATTTTGCGTATGGAGTGAAAGGGGATAAAGTGAAACCACATATCAAGGTTGACCTGTTCACTTGTTTGTCAACATCTTATATTAATCAGTTGTAAAGGGTTTTCCAATTTTCAATCCCCTAAAGTTTCAAAATGTTTCGCTAGTTTATGAGCTTAGTCTTAAAAATTGACAAGACAGAAAAGTATAATTTTCATCGTGGTGATGCGTTTAGTCACACATGTAGAAGCGGGGGGAAATGGGATAATATGAAGATGCCAGACCACTCACTGACGAACACGCCACAAGAGGATAACAACTTACTAGCACCAGGTGAGTTTAAAGTTGGAGATTTTCATTATTAGTTGAATTTGATCAACCAACGGCTTTATGTTAACTATAGTTCACATTCAGTATAAACTGTTGTTCCAGTATCTTATTTTTAAAATCAAGAATATTCTATGCGAATGCTTTTCTGTCGCTTTATCAAACTCTTTAGTACGTTTCGGTTTCCTGTAACTCCCTGTCCTTGTATTATATATTACATATGATTGACATTGGTAGGACCTAATAACCTCCGCAGTGACTTTTAAATACTCCTTTATGTTTGTCTACGTTCTTGTTGATCACGTTGGTGATGGGTGATTGATTGGAAACCAAACGTATGAATGCTTGTAGATGTAAAACGTTATACTTATTCATATAATTTATTCTAATACGGCATATGTCATCGCTAAATGTCTTTATCTGATTCCTATAAATCATAGTAAAACACAATGGATTAACGTTCACATGGAATGCTCAGAATAAAGAACTAAAGATATTTCAATTCAGAATAATGCCATGTACTAGTAGTAGCAAAAGAATAGCCAAATTAAAGTGAAGAGACCGTACTTTAGCATATAGTGGTTTACTTTTACAAATTGTGACATGGATGGAGAGTTGTCTCATTGGCACTCATATCACATCTATAATACTAAAATAAGGAGGTCCAATTTGTCAGCCGTTATCGGATAAAAACGACAAATCAGAGAATTCAACTCTATATATAGCTAATATAGGACTTATAGATTAAAAATTGCACCACTCCAGACCCTTTTGTTTTCCACATAATTAATATTGCCAATAATTAACAAATTCCGGGTCGAATCCGATACCGATACCAATAATATATTCACCTGTTACCTATTACCTTATCTGTACGTTCCGCATTTGACAGGCGCACCACCAAACTGAGTATTTAGGATTTTGCTATATACACGGGTCATAATCAAAGGGTACGTTCCGCATTTGACAGGCGCACCACCAAACGGTGTATTTAGGATTTTGCTATATACACGGGTCATAATCAAAGGGTACGTTCCGCATTTGACAGGCGCACCACTAAACGGTGTATTTATGATTTTGCTGTATATACACAGGTCATAATCAAAGGGCCGACACTACTAAATTCAATCTTTGTCAAATTTTTCCCTATTGTAGTTTTATTCAGCAATCAGCAAGACATTCTAAGATAACTAATATGGGACAATGATGTTGATTAGAAAATACTCCATTCCTGGATAGCCAGGACCTTTTGTTTTCCAAATAATTAATATTACCAATAATTGACAAGTTCCAGGTCGACGGGTTCAAACAGAAAGATTTGAAAGCAGAGAAAACTGTGTATCTTATAATCGACATGATTTTATCAGATGGCAATACCAATAACTAAAACAAGGCTTAGGCATAGTTGTATACTTTAATTCAGTTACGGACCAGCGATATCATGGGTTTGTACTTTTCAATTTACTAAATTCATTAAGAAGATAAAAATAGTATTAAAAAAAAGGTTCGAAATGGACTCAAAAAGGAGCGGGGCATGCAAGTGTGTTGACAGGGTAAGTTTCTCTTGATTTTCACACTCAGCTTGAATATCTTATTCGACAATAGGACACTATACAATTGAATTTACACTTTTAACTGCAGCAAAAAAGTTGAACAGAGATTGGTTTACCCTTCAAAAGTTTTATGGTTACCATCATGAGGTTTGGTTGACCATTAGACATATGAAGTATAACATATGTGGTTAACTTTTTATGCAGTTAAATATATAAAGTAAATTAACATCCATAACAGCTCTTTTATCTGCCATTGGTATATTAATCTTATTTCTTGTTTTAATTCCTCTTCAAAGGCAGAAATAAAAGCAATAGTAGTATATCGCTGTTCAGTAGTCATTAATCGATTTAACTGAAACAAATCTGGGTCATAAACACATGAACTATAAGAGGAAACGAAACGGAAAAACAGAAACATCGAACTGCTACAATAACAAACGCCGTCATACAGAAAATTGTATAAAAGTTCGAAAAGATTAAAAACCTAAGACAAAATAAAAGGAGTTGTTGAAACACTACCGATGCGACAACATTATACGACCTAAGAACAGGGATGTTTGCAACTGAAGGTAACTGTATGGCCTTCAATTATGAAAAAAACCCATATCGTATAATAGCAAGGCACCAGCATAACACAATGTGAAATGATTCAAAAAAAGTGATTGAATACAATTCATTTAATTATGACCGACAGTAAACACCAACAAGTCAATTGACTTAATTATAATGACAAAGACATTAATGATACGAGAAAAAATAATAATTTGCATGTGTGTTGGATATAATATTTAAAATAAAATGCATTTCATAAAAACAATTTCAGAATTTTATTCCAAAACATACATGTATAAACATAAGAAAGGGCTCAATAAAATAAAAATAACAACACTCTTTCTTATAAAATATAAGAACACAATGGTTTATCAGCCAAGTTGTTCTTTTTTTGTGCACATGTTCTCTTCTGAAAAGGAGTAAAGTATATTCTACCTGTGTAACTATGTAAAAGTTTCAAATCCTATAAATATATGCGGTTCTGTTTCTGATAATTTCATATGCACCAATTTCTATCGTTTTCAATATTTTACTAATAAAACTTTTAACCAAGACTTTTTCTAAAGAGAAACCGGTATACGCTTGTAAAGGATTTGATAAATTACTTCATTAAGGATACTTTAAAATCCTAATTTAAATTATAGAAATGAAATATTTAATGTGAATGCTGTGTCAATTGTAACAAATGTGTACAACGTTAACAAAATAACGTAATGCCAAAAACATATTGTCCGCTACATAACTACGTCGAAACCTCAGTTTAACGTCTTCATCTTAGTTCTTATGATTTTCATTGTTCCATTGTGTTAATAAGCTTACAAATCGTCCCTGTGTGTATCCATAAAAGTGACTATGAAGATCATTACAAACTATAAAATGTTTTTAAAATTAATCGCTATCATAGTAATCTGATATGTTACATTATACATGTGCCTGTAACAGAATCAAAACGACTATTGGATAGACAGCGTCTGATGAGTAATGAATTAACATTTCTTTTAAACAAAACGCTCTCATAGCAATCTTATAATCTTATTCCATTTACACTAATTACATTATACATGTGCCTGTAACAGAATCAAAACGACTATTGGATAAACAGCGTCTGATGAGCAATGAAGTGCCTTGACAATGTGCAAACAATGTTGAAGATTTGATGCATGCTATTTTCTGACCATGTGTACACGTTCTGCATGAGCCTGCAACAATACAGCCATGTCCAAGTAAACAGCCTGTAAAGAAATGTATAAAATTATGAAGATAATATTATACCGAATGACTTCTTTATATGTCAACATAAAAGTTGTGGGAAGTTTTGCTGAAAACAAGACACTAGGTATTATTGTCCGGATGGTTTAGAAGGGGTCCTTCATATTAATGTTCTTTCAGTTTTAAAACAATCTTTTTTTCTAAATCCTTTTTGTCCATTATTTGAAAGCTATGCTTTTATTTGTTTATTTACTCTTTTCCTAAAATTTCCTTCTTCATTCAGTACTGTTTGCCCTTTCTTCATTCTATTCTGTAAACCGCCCCCAGATTGCCCTCCGGTTTTTTAATTTAATAAGAATAGATTTTATGTTTGTGTTCTATCTACAGTTAAGAAATTCAACGAATAAGGGAGATAATATATCTTCTTACGATTTGTTGAAGATCAATCCACAGTTGTACATGAATAGCTTCATACAATTCTACATTAACATTGCCACGGTTAAAAATCATTGTTACAGTGTTAATATGCTGAATGTAAATAAAAAGTTTAATGCATACCTGGATTTCGTATTCCTCCTTGACCTGCATTGTGTGTGGATCCTGAATTAGATTGCATTTGATTTTGGCTGTGATGTGCGTTTGCTCCCATATTTGAAGATGGTGAATTCATTTGAGTCATCCTTTGCTGAGGTGCAGTATTGGTTCGTTGTTGGGGTGCAGTATTGGTTCTTTGCTGGGGTGCAGTATTGATTCTTTGCTGGGATGCAGCATTGATTCTTTGCTGGGGTGCAGTATTAGTCCTTTGCTGGGGTGCAGTATTAGTCATTTTCTGAGGTGCATTATTTGTCCTTTGCTGGGGTGCAGTATTGGTTCTTTGTTGGGGTGCAGTATTTGTCATTTGCTGAGGTGCAGAATTGGTTCTCTGCTGGGGTGCAGTGTTGGTCCTCTGTTGAGGTGCAGTATTGGTTCTTTGTGGCAATGATACAGTATTTGTGTTCTTTGGCTGTACACCAGTATTAAGTCGAATGGATGGTTTAACTTCATTAAAAGTCTTTTTAACTGCTCCTTGAACTCCGGAACTCTTTAGTTGATGCATCTTCTGATTACTGGTTTTCGTGGATGACATGACGGTTGGTGATTTTTCTATTTTCTTTGGCCAGTATTCATTATAACTACAGAAAAACTTAATAAAAACATTGTCTTCTTTCACTTTTGGAAAATACCTGTTTTTGTAAAATTCCCAAGTATCCTCAATTACTTCACCGAAATTCACACTGTACTGTTTCGGTGTTGCAGAAGTCATCTGCAATGCTCCATGGCATGGTTGGTATTCACTTCGACCTTTTATTTTACAGTAAGCAGAACACATCCTACCACATGAGTCATGCGCGGTAATGAGGGTTTGTGTCATTCCTAGCTCTGGGGACCTAACCGCCACATACGCTGTTGAAGACGACAGGGCCAGTCTGTTGTCAACGATTGCATATTCCTGGTAAGAACCATAATAATTAAGTCCCTCAGATTTGATGAATATTTTGCCAGCATTTGACGACGTGTCTTTACAGTAGTCATATTTTCCCAATCGCACAGTGTGTAAAGTGTTTCTTAATACTCGATAGGCATCCGGTGAATAGACATCGCCGTCGTAAATAACGTTACTATGGAAAACTGGATAGGAATCATAAATCGCTTTTTCAGGGGGTCTTCTACTGAGGATCTCTACTGGAATATACACCCATTCTCTTATATCCGTCATATCATCCACTCTGTATCTATTCTGTATACCTCTATCGGACGATGGACACTGCTTATTATCTGACTGCACTGGAAGGGCGCTCTGACCAAAGCTGAATCCTCCCAAACTAGGACTAGTACCTAGTTGACCAGTTGCCTTTAGATGTAAGTTCCATTCATGTCGAGTGAGGGAAACACATCGAGGAACATGTACAGTGGTATCACACCTAAGATAGACTGATCCACAATCTGTATGGTCAATAGAACATTCTGGTAAGTATTCATATGTGTAAACTGACTCAGTAAAGTAACTACTGTAACCGTCTATATTTTGAAGAGTTCCAAAGCCAATTGGTTCAGTAGTACTTGGTATTCCCCGACCAACAGGGTAATCCTTGGCAGGATTGATACCTTGTTGACGTTGTAACATTCGAAACTGTTCCCAAATATAGTCAACATAAGCAAGATGGTTAAAATAGGCTGGATCGTGTGCAGCGGAATTCAGGTCTGACATTTGTCCACCCCCTCCACCAATCCATCGATTCACCAAATACTGCTGTCGTTCAAGATTTGTGTCGTAAGGAGCTGTTGGTTCAGATATATCTTCTGTTCGGTTTTTACTCAATATACGTCCAATTCTGCTACTTGATAAAAGCTGACCCATGCTACCAATGTTTCTGACCAGAGGTCCGGACGGTGTTTTCCAGTTCCCATACGGACCAGTTCGGACAACACCATCACCGTTCCCCAAAAATATGTCTGACCAGATGACACTGTGGGTTGGGTCCTCTAACGGATCGTCCAAGTCTGACGCAAAGTATGGTACAGTTACGGTAGGGTCTATTTGGCGCAGAGCATTCTCGTATCTGTAAAAGCAAAACAATATTCAAAACATAAATTACAAGATAGTTAAGCTAAGTAGATGCTCAAATGCGCATTTTGAAAGACATAAATAAAATTGGCCCGGTCCCAAATAACACAAAAAAATGGGTATTAAAGGCACAAAGAAAAATGACCCAGTCATATCTTTTAAGAAAATAGCCACAGAAATAATCTTTCAATATTATCAGAAAATTTCTATACAAAAGACAGCATTAAACACACAGGTAGGGGGAACCACAAAGACTAATGCGGAAGTCAAACTTGTGTCTACGGAAATAATCTTTATGATCTGCTATCTAGTTAAACACGTCAATTACGCGGTTTCAAAACTTTAAAAAGGGGCACATCAAACTTCCATATACTGCTACATAACACAAAATGAAAACGATGATATAGGAATGTTAATTAACCCATATGTGATAGTAAACCGATGATGAATGAATAAAAAAAAAAGCCTAACCTATTGCAAGAATATATGAAATATGGTTACAGCAATGTATGTAGAGTATCAGACTCAACAAAGAAGTTTGAGACACCAAACGCATGGACTAAATAAAATATTACTGAAATTTGGTTAGACATCAATAGTCCTTATGTTAGCATAGCGAGACATGCTTCTGCGGCAATAAAAACCCCAACATAATGATAAATGAATTCTCAATACTGGTTTGTTTATTATATCATAATGTTCATCGGTAATTAATGTTACATTAATTGTTCGTTTGGTATCTGTTCCCTCTTTTTGACTAAAAATTTGGGTTCAATAACATTAACGACACTAATGTAACTGCACTAGATGCTTAGGGCAAAACTGTTTGAAAATCCAAAACTTAAAAAAAAAATCGAAAAAAAATCTTAAATAAGACAATTTCAAATTGTTCATCAGACGAGAATTCGGTTGTTTTCATGACTTTAGTTTACCCAAATATGGCAATATTTTTTCTCGGTTAAAAAATTGTTTTTTGAGATGTCAGAAAATTAAAGTTAAAAGAATTTCAATACTTTAAAAAAAAAATGCAATAGAAACTTTAGCTCCAAAGAAATTAATGCATATGATGCCTTTCCTTTTTTGTTTAGTAATATAGTGTACTCGATCAGTGTTTTATCAACTTCTTATAATACATACGGGTTTGACATTGTAGATAATTCTTATATTGGAAACTGTACACTTTTATTCGTATAATTTAATTCTTCACCCCAAAATGATGATTAAAAACAGAAAAATCTAATATATAATATAACACCCACCTACCAACAACACAAATAAAAAATAAATAAAAAATAAGCAATAACGCAAAAACAAAAACAAAAACAAACAATAAACTGAAAACTGTAAAAAACAACCACTATAATAAAGCAATAAGAAAAACACACTCTTTTTTTTAGGCACAACAAAAACATTATAATAAAGCAATAAGAAAAACAAACACTTTTTTTTAGGCACAACAAAAACAAACAATATGCAAAACAAAAAACAAACAACCCCTGTAAAATTAAGTTAGTATGTTACCAACTTGAGGCAAGCATATGAATATGTGATTGCGTTAAACTAGTCTTTTTAACATTGTTTTTCATGAAAGGGGAACCCTGGTTTATCAAATGATTAGATTGTAATTGGAATAGCCATCACCGATACAGTAAAACAAGACTAAATTTCTATCATCAATGTCATTTAATTTCTGGTTGATAAATGCCTTAATTGCAATCATACAACATCTTTTTATTGCCAAAACAATATTTGTAACCTTAAACGACTTGCTCTGATGTGTCATCTTTCTAAGTAATAAAAATAAAACCACATCGTCATCAGAATATGTGTGTGTCAAAACAAAGTAGTATTTAAAATTGAATATAACTTACATCAAAAGGTAAACTCTGTTCCATCCTAGAAAGTTAGGACTGAAATGAGCCACTGGAATGGCGTCTCCACGGTGGATGTTGGCTATAAAGTCATATCGTGATACATTTCCTATCTGAATAATATAATGAAAAATAGTTTTATATTTCTGTAAAATGATTACTTTTTTTACTAAAAAATAGTTCGTTATGAGAGGTAAATGTTTAGTGTAAATTCGATGTGTCCCATATTACAACAAGAGAAACGTTTTAGTGCTGCTTAAAAAAGAAGTGCTTTGAAGATTCACTAAAGAATTATTTGTAAAGAAAGAGATCTACATGAATATTTATAAAATCATACGTATTTTCATATGTTTTGTAAACTCTTAAATTATACATACAGGGAGCTGCTTCAGTGTAGTAACAGCACGGTGATATTGATCCCTCTCAAGGTCATTCAACATTCGATACTCTGTTCGAATGCGCAGTGAAGCTGCAGCTTGGCGCCTTTTTCTACCACTTCCAGTTGCAGTTGCCGTTGCAGTTCCGGTTCCTGTTGTGGAGGCAGCAGCAGCAGCAGCACTCGTAGCACTTCTAAAATCTGGAATTTGAAGTATGGCATCTATCCATTTTCTGTCAGCATCGGATATATTCATAATGCTGTGATCGACAAGTCTCCATAGACTTTTCTGCATACAGAGCCATTGGATTTCTGTGCAAGGTACTTTCGTCATGTCATTTTTCCGACTTAAGGATTCAAAACAAATGCTGAGCTCATTTGGAAGTGGTATTTCCTCTATCAAAGCTCTTGTGGTCCCAATTAATAATGTTAGAAATATAAATGCATGCATTATATTTGCCTAATAATGGTTCCTGGAATATAATTTAAAGTTAGGTCAAAGACGTTTTTATATTTACAAAAAAAAAAAGATCGATCCATCAAAACTATGGACATTGCCACTGTTTACTTGAATTCTTAATGTTCATGATATACTACAGAACTTATCTTTCAGTTATCAATACAACTTTATATTAATTTTCAAATAAACAGATTCAAAAAGCTTTCCCTTGATAAATTTATATGCATATTCTTAAAATGGTTTTATATCATGCTAACTTGAAAAAAGAGTGGTTCCCTGATATTTTTTGTATGAGCGTCTGTTAATTTGCATTGTGCATAACTTGCAACTATTTAAATTCGCGAGAATTGAATGTTTCTCTAAATAAGTAACAAATCTGATGTTTTGTGAGAATATTGTATTGCATGCTATTTTTTACAAGACAAAATTAAAAGAAATTGTCTTACCTCGATAGAAAACTCGCATTCCGTCAATATGTTTTGTCTTATCACAATGGTCAATCAATAAAAACAATGACAGTTGTGTAGACATTAAATAAAAACTATTGACACATCTAGAATACCATTGGTAATAAATATGTCCATAATCTTAACGTCTGGAACAAACTTGATTTTCTGACGTACGATAAAGAAATAAAATACAAAATTAAAATGTCAATTGTTCTTGAACAATTGAGAGGTCTTTCCTTTTGTAATGTAAAATACATGTTCCAATAGACGTAGAATGTATTGAAAAGCTTTAAAACACACTGAAAATCCTTTAAATAAGGTCAAAAGCACATAATTCGCTATATGGGACATGACCTTGACCTTTGACCTTTTGACCTTTGTCAAGGTCATTAGTCCCCAATGTCATTGCTGAAGACCCCATGGGTCTAGGACCTTTGGTTATATAGTAAAAGCTGATTTTCTCTTTTCAGAAACCTAAAACAAGGGTTATGCCCCTTACAGAAAGGTCAAATCTCTTCGGTCAAAATGTAACAAAGTTGCGCATAAATGACCCAAACATTTTCCACTATTCAACACTTCTGAAAGTATTAAGGTTGCTGAGTTGTTCTGATAACAAGGTGTTAGGTCAAAGGTCAAGGTCAACATACACATTTGACCTTGAGATATTTTTCAAAGTCACATGAATTGATGATGAATGGTGAAGATCCTAGGTGTCTACGACTTACGGTTTCTGAGTTTTGGTGGTCAACCGACACCGGTTAATTTTAATAGGGGCATAACCCTACCAATGAGTCGTTGAATCTTTTCGATCCAAATGTAACGAAGAACCGGGGTCTGGTCCTGAACAAATTTCACCCTTTGTTTTTTTTCTACCTATTATGGTTACGGTGTTGGAACGATAACAAGGTTTTTTGGTTTCGGAGGGATTACTCCGAACCGACAAAATATTTCGACTAACAGGGTGAGTTCCAGATAGGTATTCATGACACCGATACAAAGTGTGAACATGAAAGCGACACGTCTTACGGTTTAGGCTGCTAACTTCGTCAAAGTTTGGCGGAAGAATAATAATAATAATTAAACTGTCAATTGTTCTTGAACAATTGAGAGGTCTTTCCTTTTTTAATGTAAAGTACATGTTCCAACAGACGTAGAATGTATTGAAAAGGTCAAGGTCAACCTTAAAAAGCTCGAAAACACACTAAAAATCCTTTAAATAAGGTTAAAAACACTAAATTCGCTATCTGGGACATGACCTTGACCTTTGACCTTTTGACCTTTGTCAAGGTCATTGGTCCCCAATGCCATTACTGAAGACCTTAAGGGTCTAGGACCTTTGGTTATATAGTAAAAGCTGATTTTGTCTTTTCAAAAACCTAAAACAGGGGTTATGCCCCTTATAGAAAGGTCAAATCTCTTTGGTCAAAATGTAACAAAGTTGCGCCATAATGACCCAAACATTTTCCACTATTTAAAACTTCTGTAAGTATAATGGTTTCTGAGATTATCTCATAACAAGGTGTTAGGTCAAAGGTCAAGGTCAACATACAAATTTGACCTTGAGGTATTTTTTAAAGATACATGAAATGATGATGATTGGTGAAGATCCTATGTGTCTACGACTTACGGTTTCTGAGTTTTGGTGGCCAACCGACACCGGTTAATTTTCAAAGGGGCATAACCCTACCAATGAGTCGTTGAATCTTTTCGATCCAAATGTAACGAAGAACCGGGGTCTGGTCCTGAACAAATTTCACCCTTCATTTTTTTTCTACCTATTACGGTTACGGTGTTGGAACGATAACAAGGTTTTTGGGTTTCGGAGGGATTACTCCAAACCGACAAAATATTTCGACTCACAGGGTGAGTTCCGGATAGGTATTCATGACACCGATACAAAGTGTGAACATGAAAGCGACACGTCTTACGGTTACGGAGGGAAATTTTGTCAAAGTTTGGCGGAACAAGAAGAATAATAATTAAAATGTCAATTGTTCTTGAACAATTGAGAGGTCTTTCCTTTTCGAAATGTAAAGTACATGTTTCAATAGGTGTAGAATGCATTGAAAAGCTCTCAAACACACACAAAACCGTTAAAAAATGACAAAAAAAACAAATTCGATAATTTGGACATGACCTTGACTTTTGACCTTGTAACTTTTGTGAAGGTCATTGTTCCACAATGTCATTGTAAAAGACCCCGTGGATCTAGGACTTTTCGTTCAAGAGTTAAAGCTAATTTTACCTTTTCAGAAACCGTTAATGCGGGTTATGCCCCTTAAGAATATGTCAAATCCTTTCGGTCAAATGTAGAAAAGTTGTGCCTCAGTCACCCAAACATTTTTCACTGTTTACTATTTCTGTAAGAGTAACCGTTTTTGAGATATCGACTAAAAAGTTGAAAGGTCAAAGGTCAAGGTCAACCTTAAAAAGCTTTAAAACACACTAAAAATCCTTAAAATAAGGTCAAAAACACATAATTCGCTATCTGGGACTTGACCTTGACCTTTGACCTTGTGACCTTTGTCAAGGTCATTAGTCCCCAATGTCATTGCTGAAGACCCCATGGGTCTAGGTCCTTTGGTTATATAGTAAAAGCTGATTTTGTCTTTTCAGAAACCTAAATCAGGGGTTATGCCCCTTACAGAAAGGTCAAATCTCTTCGGTCAAAATGTAACAAAGTTGCGCCTTAATGACCCAAACCTTTTCCACTATTCAAAACTTCTGTAAGTATAATGGTTTCTGAGATCATCCCATAACAAGGTGTTAGGTCAAAGGTCAAGGTCATCATACACATTTGACCTTGAGATATTTTTCAAAGTCACATGAATTGATGATGAATGGGCAAGATCCTAGGTGTCTACGACTTACGGTTTATGAGTTTTGGTGGTCAACCGACACCGGTTAATTTTCAGAGGGGCATAACCCTACCAATGAGTCGTTGAATCCTTTCGATCCAAATGTAACAAAGAACTGGGGTCTGGTCCTGAACAAATTTCACCCTTCGCTTTTTTTCTACCTCTTCCGGTTACGGTGTTTGAACGATAACAAGGTTTTTTGGTTTCGGAGGGATTACTCCGAACCGACATAATATTTCGACTCACAGGGTGAGTTCCGGATAGGTATTCATGACACCGATACAAAGTGTGAACATGAAAGCGACACGTCTTACGGTTAACGCGGATAAATTTGTCAAAGTTTGGCGGAAGAATAATAATAATAATAAACAGAAGAAATACAGTAAGGTCTTTCCCTTTAGTAAAAGGAAAGACCTTAATTAAACTGTCAATTGTTCTTGAACAATTGAGAGGTCTTTCCTTTTGTAACGTAAAAGACATGTTCCAATAGACTTATAATGTATTAAAAAGCTTTATTACACACTAAAAACCCTTTAAATAAGGTCAAAAACACATAATCCGCTATTTGGGACATGACCTTGACCTTTGACCTTTTGACCTTTATCAAAGTCAAAAGTCCCCAATGTCCTGAACATTTTGCACTAATTACTATTTCTGTAAGTATAATAGTTTTTGAGATATCCAATAAAAAGTGAAAGGTCAAAGGTCAAGGTCAACCTTAAAAAGCTTGAAAACACACTTAAAATCCTTTAAATAAGGTTAAAAACACTAAATTCGCTATCTGGGACATGACCTTGACATTTGACCTTATGACCTTTGTCAAGGTCATTAGTCCCCAATGTCATTGCTGAAGACCCCATGGGTCTAGGACCTTTGGTTATATAGAAAAAGCTGATTTTGGATATTCAAAAACCTAAAACAGGCTTTATGCCCCTTAAAAAAAGGTCAAATCTCTTCGGTCAAAATGTTACAAAGTTGCGCTGTAATGACTCAAACATTTTCCACTATTTAAAACTTCTGTAAGTATAATGGTTGCTGAGATTATTCCATAACAAGTTTTAGGTCAAAGGTCAAGGTCAACTTACACATTTGACCTTGAAGTATTTTTCAAAGTCACATGAATTGATGATGAATGGTGAAGATCCTAGGTGTCTACGACTTACGGTTTCGGAGTTTTGGTGGCCAACCGACACCGGTTAATTTTAATAGGGGCATAACCCTACCAATGAGTCGTTGAATCTTTTCGATCCAAATGTAACGAAGAACCGGGGTCTGGTCCTGAACAAATTTCACCCTTCGGTTTTTTTCTACCTATTACGGTTACGGTGTTGGAACGATAACAAGGTTTTTTGGTTTCGGAGGGATTACTCCGAACCGACAAAATATTTCGACTAACAGGGTGAGTTCCAGATAGGTATTTATGACACCGATACAAAGTGTGAATATGAAAGCGACACGTCTTACGGTTTAGGCTGCTAACTTCGTCAAAGTTTGGCGGAAGAATAATAATAATAATAATAATAATAAACAGAAGAAATACAGTAAGGTCTTTCCCTTTTGTAAAAGGAAAGACCTTAATAATAATAATAATAAACAGAAGAAATACAGTAAGGTCTTTCCCTTTAGAAAAAGGAAAGACCTTAACTATGATCTCGTTTATATACCCCTTTTCCGTCCCATCCTATTCGCGTTGATATTTTCAAAAACAGTATATAAAATTCATTTGGGAAAGTTTACTGTAAAATGTTACATCAAACAGTTTTCATTCGAATAAAATAACACAAGTATATGTAAGACCATGTAATAATATTTTTTAAGGATTTACATTTTCTGTTTTCGAATAAGATCTATCGCATTATTGCTTAAGATTTTTTTTTGGTATTTCCTGACTATACTTTCATATCTACTAAGCCTATTCAAAACGGCTTGCTTAATATCGCACAAAAATGTAATTATATTTTGCAAATAAGTTTTGATACTTTTAGTTTTGAAGTACGGTATTGCTGTTCTCTAATTTTCGTGTCGTATGAAATAACTCTAATATCATATCAGCTACATATCTGCATTTAATAGCATGTTAATTATATATATAAATATTACTTTATTTTCATGTGATGAAATTCTTATTTTTAAGAGTTTTTACCATGGCGATGTCAGTTTATTTTCTATCTATGAGTTTGACTCTTCCTCTGGTATCTTTCGTCCCTCTTGTATATAAATAATAAAGTATTGGTATTCTATGTTTTTTTTTAGACAAATACTAAATTGTATTTACTTTCTGACAGAAAACAAAGAATGTGTCCGGTCATATCAGTCAAGCAAAAAAAATATCTAAAGACAATAAATGCTCAAAAAATATTACAACTTCATTTGATTGATCTGTTGATGGTCTGTTTAACATCCAGTGGCAAATATTTACAGGATATTAATGAATATTATCAAGTAGGTAAATTGTACAATACTTAATCTAGTTTGGGACCAACTGGTGTTAAGTTTTATGAACCTGCAATATTATTCAATCACATATGTTCTGATCTGCATGAGTGACGGCAATTTCTTTTTTTTTGTTTGGACTGCCAGCAGGAAAATATGATATTCTGAATAGTAGAAATTGTGGCTGTCGACAGGCCACTTACGGATCCTTCAAAGTTTTTTTTTAAATGATTATTATGCATGCATTATTATGTTTAAATATCGATGATAAACAGTTTGTCAATAATAAATGACCACAGGCTATTCTATCTATATAATATTAAAGACAAGTCGTGTATGCTCCTCAGTATTTATTAATAATCATTTAAAAATTGTATTTACATTTTCAGAGGACATGGTTACACATGAATCGGACGTGACTGCAAATTCATGCATCGCCAAACAAAATAAGACGCCACGACATGATTGGTACTATACTAGTGTAGCGAACGCTGAGGAGAAGATTAAGTGGTAAAATTTCATTCAAATGTCTTGCCTTAGGGTGTGACAATTTTCCCATCTGATGAAATTTTGAAATACGACATATTTTAAAAAGTACATTTCTAAGAATAGACATTATAGATATTATTTTAGAAAAGCTAAATTTTCAGGCTTCCTAAACTCTGTGGAAAGTTTCACGTAAACTAAAAGCCATGGTTTAATAGCCAGATTTCTGATGTAATGAACATCCGGTAAAGACCTGGTAGGCGTAACATATTTTATAATGTGGTTTGGTTTTTATTGTTATTAGTCGCATATATCTGTCAATCAATTTGTTTTATGCGTGCATTATTATGTGTAATTATCGATGATAAACAGTTTGTCAATAATAAATGACCATAGGCTACTCTATCTATATTATATTAAAGACAAGTCGTGTATGCTCCTCAGTATTTATTAATAAATCATTTCATTTTTGTACACTTTTAAAAGTCGTTCTATCTTGTATTAAAGCTGCAAGTTATTATTTCAGCAACAGTTTATAGAAATCAAATATATCAAAAAGAGATAACATTTTTCACGGTGGGTATGGTTGTCCTGCGAGAGAACGTTCTGTGCTGGTGATTCGGTCCTGACGGGTGCTGGTGATCAATGAAAAAATGTAAACAAAGACGAAAATGATGATTTTTGACGTTTTCACTCATAAAAAATGGAAGAAAACAGTTGAGATTTTTCAATTTTGTTTCTTATGGGTTCATATGTAAACCATTAAAAAGTTGACCCTCTAAACTGTTTCAGTAAGCGTAACACAAAAATGCTCATTTTCAGAAAATCTAGAACTGAAAAAATAAAACTAAAATGCTCATAGAGTCCGCTTTCTATACCGCAATCCACACGACAAAACTATTTTGTGAAAAAACATTGCAATTCATTAAAATTTAGCATTTTCTCAATTTATTCATGTCCTGATACTGTGCTGGTGGGTCCTGTCATTGTGTTGGTGGGTCCTGATACGGTGCTGGTGATTTTGGATAAGAAGTTGGTCATATTTGAAACAAATGTTACAAAATCAATAAAATTGGGCAGATAATTGTTGTCAATAGGATCTATGACTCCTATTTTAGCTCTTGTGCATCCATTTGGCTGTTTAATATGTGTTTTCAAATGATCGTAACTTGTATTACATAATTACATAAAAGGGCAACATCTTTCGTCCAATATCAGATAACAATATATAGTATCTAAAATAAGAATAGTTTTATTAAGATATTAAATGCCCCTTACGTTGATGCTTCAACAATGATCAAAGCATATGCATATGCCGCATAGACATGTTTGTTATAGCGCTCCGCATATATTTATAGAAGAGCTGTAAATTCTAAAAAAATTCTTGTTGTCGTAGATGGTTAAAATGAATCCTCAACAAAATCTCAATAACTTTGTTGGAACGAATAAAGGCTTTAAATCAAATTTTCGTGGACTTTTTAGCTTCCACCCTGACGAGGCATGTTAGCTGTTCGTATGCTTGCACCTAACACACGGAAACTTTCACATTTCCATCTTCTTTTCTGAAATATTTTTCCCAGCTCATACTTGACAGGATTGTTATCCTAGTAAAAGGTGTAACCAATGAATTGAACACAAGTTAAAAATTCCACAATACTATATAATTCATTTTATGTGTCAATTTGTTCGAAAAAAGTCGAAAAGAAGAGAGTTTTTTTAATGTCATGATTGTCTGTCGCTTTCTAGATCTATGCTTGGCATTTATTTCAGATGACATGGACTCCTCACCCTAGTGACCCTGTTGCCTTTCATAGCTTTATCCGTATACATATATTAATAGATAAACAAAAGGCTACAACTGGTATTTTTGTATTTAAAATGATTCGTTGTAACGAGAATATTTGTGGTGAATGGAAACTGTGAGGGTCAAAATCTTAAATTGCTTATAAATTTTGCTGGACCCAGTTTCGTTCATCTTCGCTAGCCAATGGTTACGATCCACTCCCGCTCTCTTCACCCTTGGCGGATTGAGATAATATTTCGGAGACACAAGGTAAGGATTTCTATTGGTTGCAGTAGAAACTCGCTGCATCCAATCAAAAAGCGCCTATAACATGATCACGTGTAAATGTAGAAAGTGTTTGTAAACAATTGCCACGTGTTTATTGTGCAACAAGTCCTTACATCACTAAACATACGACTATATTTAGTGACAACTTGAATGTTTTTAATCAACAAATAGAAGTTCCTGTGTATGTTTCATGCACAAATGCATGGATGTTGACTTATATTTTCGTTTCCTGCTTTACCAAGTGGGTAGAATCTAGACACTACCGTGTTTTTACCTCCAAATTGAAGAGTTCAAGTGCTACCACTGGTCAAGAATAATGTATTCGGAATGGGCGTGACTTTAATCTTCCGATAGATGGCGCGACATTGATATCACAAATGTTGGCTCAATCTGCCAAGGGTGAAGAGAGCGGGAGTGGATCGTAACCCTTGGCTAGCGAAGGTGAAGAGAGCGGGAGTGGATCGTAACCATTGGCTAGCGAAGATGAGTTTCGTTATCTGATCTGAATTTTCTGAAATGTGCAAGGTAGATAGACATTGGCTTTTTGATTTTTTTTACTCGGTAGGTTTTGCCCTAATTGCTTGAACTTTTGCAATATTAAAGCCGATTTCAATGAGTGTGTAGACAAAGGGAATATCTTTGGTTATCTTGCTTGCTGAACAGAAAAGTCATTGTTAGGTTATGTAAACTTTACGAGTAGACTAGTCCGACAAAGGACACATCTTTCTGTATGTAGGACCAGGCTACTTCGAAAGGAGGGTAGTATACCTTACCTAACAATGAATTCACGGTTTAGCTAACAAGCAAGCTAACCAAAGATATTACCTTTGCCTACATACTCAATGGAATCGGCTGTAAATAAAAACTCGAATACATTTTAACAGACAGTGGTCATATTTGTTGATGAATATTGTTTTTACTAGATTCACTCTTGAAAAATCATTTGGTAACATTTGGTCAAGTAATTTCAGAAAAGATCTTTTTGTAATTGCGGACGCCAAGACAATACATGAACCTCACACGACCCCTCGACACAGGTGAGCTTATATATGATCTTATAGCGATTCGGGTTGATAACCAGTTGAAAGTAAGCCAGTTTTTTGTGTGTGTAGTTTTGTATTGTTTTAAACTGTTATGACCTTTTAAAGTTAAATGTAGGTGTTTAATCTAAGAATTTCTTTTTTTTAAACTTATATACTTGTTTTATACTCAAATGGTAGTATGAAGCTACGAGATATTTGAAATATTTGAAATTGAAGGCACAATTAACAAAGAAAACGGTAGTTTCAAATACTTTTAAATAGATCTTTATATTAAGGATAATGTACCCTTATGTTGATCCCATGCTAAACATAACAAAAATCTCTGTACAAAGGTTATCTCGTCTTCATTCTCTGACATATTCTAGTCTGCCCTTTCATAAAATAGTGAATTTTTTTTTAGTGTTCTATCGAACTTTCGAAAAAAAAATACCTGATAACCGTTCAGACAAAAACATTATGTTGAAATAATCTTACAGATACAGCAAGTGATTCTTTTAAAATAGCTATAAGATACATTTTTCTTTTAAAATACAACTTTTAAATCTTACGAGAAACTATTCCAAGCTTACAACTTTCACTGTAACCTCGCTCTAACTTATCCCCCATCCCCTCCAAAAAAAACCAACAAACAAACAAACCCGCAATACTATTGTCATTCTTATAGTCAGCACTAAATTGTTCACAAACAAATCTGTTTAAGCTGCTAAAGACATATGATTCAAACGCTCAGAAAGTCCTTTGTTCTATATTTTTGCTCTCCTTTTTCATGCAAAATCTTTTACATTTTTATTTTATGGGTTATTGTTGAAGGTCGTACGATGACGTATGGTTGTTAACACATACTTCCTTTGGTTTATTATGGAAATTTGTCCATTGACAACAAACATACCACATCATCTACTTTATATAAGTATTGTATAAATTACAACGTATTTTGGTGATCTTGCAAAATGATCGTAATCCCGAAAATCGTAAACATATTTTCTTATCTTAAAAGGGGGCAAGAAGGGTTCCATTAACAGGCCAATAAATAAGATTACAGTTAATTTAAAAAAAAAATACAAAAATAAGGCTATTTTTTCTCTCATAATAACAGTAAACAGATTAACAACAATGTCAATTTCAAGAAAGCAGACAACAGTTGATTAGTCAATAACAGTATCAATGATCTTGAATATGTGCCATTTTTAACTAAAATATAAAGGCACAGAACCAGGACATAGGAGCACAGAACCAGGACCGTTTTTCTTATCACCAGCATAGCGTCAGGACAATTCCGTTTAAGGAACTTGCACGACTTTTGCATTATAACATTGTTGTAATATACTTTGCATGGTACTTATGACGAATCAGAGAAAAATTAAGCAACAAAACAGTCGTTTTATTGCCGTCCTGATACAATGTAAACAAACCCACCAGAACAGAATCAGGACCCACCAGCACCTGACAGGACCAAATCACCAGCACAGAACGTTCTCTCGCAGGACAACCATACCCACCGTGTTTTTAGACGCATATATACACCTAATGATTATGGAAATCTTATATTGTTGGTAAAACAAATTCACAAATTTAAAAAATAGTCACAGCAAAAACATTCACATTTTGTACGAGTAGGAAAAACTCCCAATTCTGAATCAAAGTACTGAAGTACTAAAAATCAGAGGACCTCAAGTTATGTTGAATAATTGATAAATGACAGGTGTTTATACTATATACCTGCCAGACAGATATGTTCACCTTACAATATAGTACAAATAAAATAATTTGCTATCATATCTGAGATACTGACTTGAACTAGGAAACTTAACTTTGTGAATTATCAATGATTACGTGGTCAAATGAGAACTGTTAGATTGGCATAATGACCATATAGTTGCACACATACAAAAGTCGTTAGCATATAACTTACAATAGAGAATCGACATAGAAAACATTTCTTCGAGTAGCTATATATGGAAAGCCAACGGGGTCAAAATTCTTAATTCGTAACTTGTTAATTGATTATTCGTAACTTGTAACTGTGTAATTTCTAAATTGTTAATTCGTATGGAAAGCCAACGGGGTCAAAATTCTTAATTCGTAACTTGTAACTGTGTAATTTCTAAATTATTAATTCGTAAATTGTTAATTGTTAATTTGTAATTTGTTACTGTGAAATTCATAATGCTTAAATCGTAAATTGTCAATTTGTAACTTGCACCTTTGTAGTTTCAACATTCTTAATCGGTTAATTGTCAGTTTGTTACTTGTAACTGCGCAATTTCATAATGCTTCATTCGTAAATTGTCGATTTGTAACTTGTATCTTTGTATCAAAATTCAACATTCTTCATTTGTTAATTGTCAATTTGTAACTTGTAGATTTCAAAATTCTTTATTGGTTAATTGTCTTTTTGTATATTGATGTTTTGTAACTTGTAACATGTGACTTGTCGATTCGTGAATTGTCGATGTGTGAAATATCGAAGTGTTAAATGTCATCGTTGTATTATGCTAACGATCATTATGACGACAGATGACGCTAGGCTTCTTCTTCTGTGTATAAGCCTCCTGTAAGTAGGATCACCGCCATATGGAATTTATTCCAAAGGAGTTTAAATCAATTATGTACAGCGCATACATATAAAAGATAACAAATTGATAAATAAATTGTTTGTTTTATATGGTGGGTATGTATAAAAGGGACTCGGTTTTATATTGATGTAACCTCATATAAACATGTTTGTTTACTGTACTGGTCACCAAACCTGCAATGAGGTGTGTCACTTCCTTTATTAAGGTATATAGATGTGTCGCTGGGACGGGCTTCCTTATCAACTTCGCAAATATATTACTGTCACTTGGAAAGAAATTTCTACTTAATATTTAACCGGGTCAAAACAAGACTAAAAACATGAAATATAAGACGGTGCTGGAAAAATACTAATATTGTCCTGGGCCCGCAAATTTTGGACTCAATGTATAATGGCAGAAATGGTTTGACAACCATCATTCATTAATATTATAATCTCAACATTAAAATTTCAGAAAAGAATGTAATTATCTAATGATATGTTTAAATACAAGAAACAAATGGGCTTTATTTATTTGGCTCCAGGAATCTGATGTACAGTAGTTGTCGTTTGTTTATGTAATTTATACGTGTTTCTCGTTTCTTGTTTTTTTAATTATAGATTAGACTGTTGGTTTTCCCGTTTGAATGGTTTTACACTTACTGTCTAGTAATTTTGGGGCCCTTTATAGCTTGTTGCTCGATGTGAGCCAAGGCTCCGTGTTGAAGGCCGTATCTTGACCTATAATGGGTAACTTTTATAAATTGTTATTTGGATGGAGAGTTGTCTCATTGGCGCTCATACCACATCTTCCTATATCTATAAAAAAAAGTACTTTGCAAAACAAACTGAATGAAAAATTATTTTAAATGAGTCACTTAGTTAATGTATACTATATATCAAAACTGTGTTGAATATGCACTATTTTGTAATAAAATCTAAAGGAACCAGAAAACTAATCGAGGCCCTAAAATTTGAGATATTGTCAACCGGAATGCGAGAAAACCGCATATATTTTAATAGTCAGGTCAATAATGGGATATCATATCGTCAATAGTATGGGACTAGTTCACATCTACCCAGCTAACACATAATATTTTCATGATATTATTGACTGGTTATATGTATGTTTGTCAAAAATATTTACCAACAAATATTTTGTAGACATTTTTTTTTACATCAGAAATTATACATGAAAGATATTTTAACAATAATATTTCATCCCAATGTTTTATTGCTAATATAAAAACATTTTTTGTAAATATTTTTTTATAATAAATAAATAAATATTCTTTGCTGATGTTTTTAAAACGTCAAATATCTGATGGACATTTTTATATATATATATTTAATATATATATATAATTTTTAGATGTGTAAAAGAAATATTTATAAAACATTTTTGATTAATATCTATGTAAAGCATAGGTTTGATGTATAATACAATATCTTTTTGATGTATAATAAAATATCTTTTAGATGTACCATCAATATAATTTTCTTTTCCTAATTAAAAATATAAAAATGGTAATATCTAATGAATATTTCAATAACATCATAACAACATATTTGTTCGATTTTATTTAGAAAACAATAGTTAAAGACTGTTTCATAAACATTTTAAGATAATATGATTAATAGCTATTTGTAAGATGTTTGATAGAAATGTTTTCCAAATGTTTGTTAGTGATATTTGAGCGAAGCACATGTTTGATATGAAAAAAGAAATATTTTATAAACATTTTTACATAATATTTCTAATTGATATTTGTAAGATGTACGACAAATGTTTTTCTAATGTTTGTAAGTGATATTTGTGTGAAGCCCATGTTTGATATGAAAAAGGAAATACTTTTTTATATAATTTTTTAATCAGATTAACATGAATGTCTCCTCATTTTTGGTAGAAAAGTTTTAACAATTTTAATCTAACTTAGATGAAAATTCCAATTAAGTCAAAAGAAAAATTATCTAGCGAATAGCGATTGTATTTGAAGAGCATTGAGGACTCAGTAAAAATTCAATTAATAAAGTCATACCAAATAGGACTACAATAATCTGTGCCTAGAACTAGAAAATTCTTTGTATTTTGCCTAATTCAAAGTTTTTAAAACAGTGTTTATAAAAAAAAATATCATTGATATTTCATGCCAATTAAGAAATATAAGCCAACATTGTGCCAACAATATGCCAACTTATTAGGTACTTATCTCCCACCTTTATACCATATAATTGATGATTTTTTTTTTATATTATTCCAACGTTCTAACAAAAAAATGTGCTCTTCATTCTCTTTATCTAACATTTCCAAATCTGTGTAGTCATTTAAATGTATTTACCTAAATGATTGAATAATTTTATGCACAAACATAAAATATTTAAAACCAGCCCAAAACAACAAATACAATTTGAATATACTTTCATTTCTTATACGCCCGTCAAAAATTTTGTTAGAGCGGGACATGTGAAACCCCCCACCCTGTTTTTTTTTCTCGAAAAACTAAATATCACTAAAATAAGATTTTGAATCAAAACCAAAAAGTATACAGATCTTTAGATTAAGGTAGATGGGGTGTCTTCCTCCATCTTGGATTTTGAAATACCAGAAAACAAGGTCTATATCTTTGAAAAAATGTGCAAATTTTGAGATAAGTAGGTAATTCATGTGTAAGATTTTTCATTATAATATAGAAAATGCAATGTTTTATCATATTTATGGTTGTGTTTTACCATTAACCGAATACTTTTGTTTGATTCAATTTTTTCCAACTTTGCCAAATAAGGGGAGATAACTCAAATGCAAGGGCAGATAATCCAGATTGTTATTTTTACAATAGAATGTGTTAGGAATTTACCAATTTTATTATGTAGCAAGAAAACGAGTTCGGTGACCCTCATTTTTCTTTCTCTTAGAATCATATTCAAAACAGTGTAGCTGTGGCAATTGATTGACAACCTTAAATTGTTCCATTGACTTGGGCAGATTATGTGAACGTTTGTCTGTAACAACCGCTGCTCACTATGTACTTGTTAAAGGCACTTAAACTGTGGGGTCACAAAAGGTTCTCAACACCTAAATAAAGAAATTAGAAAAACTAATCAGGAATAACACGATGTTTTGAATTATATCAATAATACAAATCAAAACATAAAGTTATTCCTGATTAATTTTTCGAACTATTTTAATATTAAAGGCGTTAAGAACCTTTGGTGACCCCACAGTTTAAATTCTATAATAAGTAAGTAGTGATCAGTTGTCATTACAGACACACGTTCACCTAATCTGCCCCAGTCAATGGGATAATTTAAGGTTGTCAATCAATGGCCACAGCTACACTGTTTTGAATATGATTCTATCTGAAAGAATAATATTGCAGCCATCTTCTCATATTTTATCTAAACATTATATGGTGTAGTTTTTGTTTTAATGAGGAAAATTGGGTTTACCATGCATATTCTATACTAAATCTGACAATTTTGCACAACCTGTAGTGTGAAAATAATTCCGGTGACCCATTCTTTTAATTAATGTTTTGAAACAAGCAGGTTATAAACTACATTTTGGCAAATTATCAAAAAATTCTATGGATTATAATTTAGACACCCCATCTACCTTAATATAACAAAGAAGTGTATAAAGTTTTAAGCAATAATCATAAA
This sequence comes from Mytilus galloprovincialis, assembly GCF_965363235.1. Classification (NCBI taxonomy): domain Eukaryota; kingdom Metazoa; phylum Mollusca; class Bivalvia; order Mytilida; family Mytilidae; genus Mytilus; species Mytilus galloprovincialis. The sequence goes on from NC_134843.1 coordinate 70,844,806, forward strand.
TTATTTTTGAGATATGGCGCGACATGTAAAAAAAACCCTCCCCTTTTTTTACAAAATACTCAATAACTCAAAAATGAAATTTTGAATCATCACCAAAAAGTATACAGATCTATAGATTAATTAAACAAAGACATGTGTAAAGTTTTAAGCAATAATCATAAATTGTTTATGAGATATGGTGCTACATGTAAAAAAAAACCTTCCCCTTTTTTACAAAATACTCAATAACTCAAAAATGAAATTTTGAATCATCACCAAAAAGTATACAGATCTATAGATTAATTAAACAAAGACATGTGTAAAGTTTTAAGCAATAATCATAAATTGTTTTTGAGATACGGCACAACATGTAAAAAAAACCCTCATAAGAAACAACTATGTTAAGTTTCATGAAATTTGGATAAGTCATTCTCAAGTTACGGTGCGACATGTTTACGCCGGACAGACAGACGGACAGACGGACGGACACCGGACATTTGTGTACTATAATACGTCCCGTCAAAACAAAATTTTTAATCTGTCTATAGATCTGTATACTTTTTGGTGATGATTCAAAATTTCATTTTTGAGTTATTGAGCATACAACAACCGAAGGCCACCAATGGGTCTTCAATGCAACGAGAAGCTCCCGCACCCGGAGGAGTCCTTCAGCTGGCCCATAAACAAATATGTATACTAGTTCAGTGATACCGGACGTCAATTATACTGAACTCCGAATTATACACAAGAAACAAAAGTTAAAAATCATACAAGACTAACAAAGGCCAATGTTTTTTTTTTAATCTCAAACCCCCCTTCCTAATGCTTCCACTTTTAAACAAATTGACGCCCTCTCCGTCTGACTTGTCAGAGAAAAGATCTTGCCATATCGCCATTTGCATAAAAGAGGCAATTATCTCTTATATGCTTACACTAATTATACCCAACGCAACGAAGTTGCGGAGGGTGTAATGTTTTGACCCGTCCGTCTGTCTGTCTGTCGTTCCGTCCGTACGTCAGTCCATCGGTCTTGTTTCTTGTCATCGCAACTCCTCTCAAACCACACAACAGAATTTCAAGATAAAAAGGACATACTAAGTAGATTTGCATATCGACAAGAAATTACAATTCAATTTTTTTTCTAGAAGTTACGCCCCTTTGAACTCATTTGCTTCGATATACCTCTGCAACAGTTTATCGTCGCAACTCCTCTGAAACCACACCACAGAATTTCATGAAACCTTGTAGATAAAAAGGACATACTATGTAGATGTATATATCGACAGGAAATTATGATTCATTTTTTTTTTCTTATACAACTTTTTTTTCTCACAGTTATTTTATTTCTCCAGTGACAATGTGGGGACGTAGGGCATGTGAGCGCGCTCCATAGGTTCTTTTATTTTATTTCTCCACGAAAATAGTTGCACATTATTTGGGGTTTGGCCAAAGGAGTATGTATTTTGTCATTTTTAGAGTAAAATGATAGCCTGGGATCCAGGCTGACTGCTCGACAGAAGAGCCAGGCGGAATACAACCTGGTTTGTCAATAGGATATTAGGATTATATTGTTACGAATTCATTGCAAATGATTTTTTATTTTATATTTGACATGCAAATTTAAAAAAAAATAGGTACAAATGTATATTGATTAACAGCGTGAATCATTTCAGTTAATTAACGATTGACAACATGTTAGACTTAGTAAGGTTGCCGGGCTATAAGGAGGTGTGTGTCACCAGGTGGGGTTCATATCGGGAGTACGGGGCATTTAGCAGCTTTTGAGATCGAGGGAGTCGTGAATATTTTGGTCTTTTTGGTTGTACATTTTTATTGTAGGAAATCTGGTAGCGTCAATTTTTAAGCTTCTTGACCAGAAAAATTCAGTATGCATATATATTAATACATAAAATTGAGAATGGAAATGGGGAATGTGTCAAAGAGACAACAACCCGACCATATAACCGACAACAGCAGAATAGAATATATATGTAAGCCCTTTCCTGTCAGAATAAAATGATCCGATAATAGCATTTTATGATGAGTAGAAATCGTTTATTACTAGTACCTGGGGTTTTCAGTAATGATGTAGCCATTCAAAGCCGACAATATGGTATTAGGTTTTGTCATTGATGAAGGCCGTAGGTTGCCTATAGTTGCTTACATTGACTTTATTTGTACTTCGCGTTGGTGGGTAGTTGTCTCATTGGCAATCATACGATTTATTACCACATCTCCTTATTGTATATACCTGAATAATCCAGTCGTAATATTCCACTGACCAACGACTATTTCATTAACCCCGTATTTAGGAGAGATCACTTTACGTTGAGGGACTGAACTAATCGGGATGGTTTTTTTTATATATAGTTTCCGTTCTCGAACGAAAGTCCACGTCAGTAAACAAAATAAAACTGCGATCCTGTAAACATGAAATTTTTGTTTTGCTTTTTTTAGACGCATTTTCTGTAATTAATGGATTCAAATAACTAAGGTATGTATTCCACATGGAGGTACTCCGACTTACAGGAGGATTATACACCGAAGAAGAACCCGAGCGCCATCTGTCGTCGTAATGATCGTTAGCATAATACAACGTTGACATTTAACACTTCGACATTTCACACATCGACAATTCACGAATCGACAAGTCACATGTTACAAGTTACAAAACATCAATATACAAAAAGACAATTTACCAATAAAGAATTTTGAAATCTACAAGTTACAAATTGACAAATAACAAATGAAGAATGTTGAATTTTGATACAAGTTACAAATCGACAATTTACGGAATGAAGCATTATGAAATTGCACAGTTACAAGTATCAAACTGACAATTTACCGATTAAGAATGTTGAAACTACAAAGGTGCAAGTTACAAATTGACAATTTACGAATTAAGCATTATGAATTTGACAGTAACAAGTTACAAATTAATAATTTACGAATTAACAATTTAGAAATTACACAGTTACAAGTTACGAATATACAAGTTACGAATTGAGAATTTTGACCCCATTGGCTTTCCATAGCTATATAGTCACTCACTGAACTATGAAAAAGAGGTTCAAGACAATCACATTAAAGCAGATAAATTGTATTACTAATATTGGGGCTAAAGATACCAGATGAACAACAAACTCATAAATCGAAAATAAACTTACATTCCATGACTAAAACTGAAAAAGACATGCACACCAATAAAAGTACACTAGAAACAACATAGAAAACTTAAGACTGAGCAACACGAACCCCACCAAAGCTTGGGGTGATCTCAGGTGCTCTGGATGGGTACAAGCAGATCCTGCTCTACAAATGGCATTAATTAACAATGTTTGTACATTTAGTATCCAGGTCTTCTATTTTCTGAAACATTTAGCTTTTGGATCAATTGAAAATTAAATGGATGTTAACACAGCAAGATTACTATCCCTTATTCTAGATTTTTGTTGCAGTAAACACAAACTTTTTAAATGTTCATAAATAGCTTCACTGAGTTATCTTGGTTTTATTTTAACACAGTCAATTGCAATCATTTATCCATTATATTTAAAAAAAAAAAAAAAAAAAAAAAAAAAAATAGAAAAAAATCAGCAGCTATACATGTTCATTGTAGGTTCTGTTTTCTAATTATTAAATGGTTCATTGTAAATATTGTAATGTATTATTTTTAAGAAAGGAAATCCTGACGATCCTGGAAACTACAGAGGTATTTCGTTGGTGTCACATTTAGGAAAACTATTTACGTCGTTGATTAATTCAAGACTTATAACATGGTGCAAGATTAACAACACTCTGACAGATGCACAATTTGGATTCCGTCCTGGATACGGCACTTCTGATGCCATCTTCTGTCTTCATTCCCTGATTTCTAAGTCATTAAGAAAAGGTAAACGCTTATATTGCTGTTTTATCGATTACATTAAAGCGTTTGATAGTGTTTTTCATGTAAAATTGTGGTTGAGATTAGTTAGATGTGGCGTTACTGGTAAACTTCTTACTGTAATTAAATCTATGTATTCTAAATTGAAAACTAGTATAAAGTGTAATGGAAAAATTTCAGATTTTTTAATTGTAATACTGGCTTGATGCAAGGGGAATCTTTATCCCCTTTATTATACTCGTTGTATGTCAATGATATGGAAGTAGAGCTAATCAGTAATGACTGTCAGTCATATGAATTGAAATCCTTAAATTTATTTTTACTTATGTATGCAGACGACACTGTTTTATTTAGTGAGAACATAGATGATCTGCAAAATATGATAAATACTGTAAACTCTTCTGCAGAGGAATATGGTTTATATATTAATATGTCTAAACTAAAGTGGTCGTGTTTAGAAATAGAGGTAGTGTAAAAAGTCAAGAACAATGGTTTTTGAATAACAACCAAATAGATATATGTGATAGTTTTGTATCTTTGGGTATTTTTTTTAATTATAATGGCAGTTTTTTACATACACAAAAAATGTTAGCCAATCAAGGAAGAAAAGCTGTTTTTGCTTTATGTAGTAAAATTGTAGATGAATATTATAACTGTGAAACGTTACTGTCCTTATTTGATACTTATGTATCTAGTATACTTAATTATAGCTGTGAAGTGTGGGGTAATCATAAAGCTGATGATATAGAGAAAGTACATTTATATTTTTTAAAAGGTTAGAAAAACTGCTGTAAATAACATGGTTTACTGTGAATTGGGACGTTATCCAATGTATTATGAAAGACAAAGAAGACTGATTCAGTTTTGGTTTAAATTATTAGATACTGATAACTGTATACTTAAAGCATGTTATGAAGATATGTTGGAGAGTTCATTTAAAAAAACCCAATGACAAATCGAATTGGGCATGTTCAGTCAAAGATATTTTATGTAGATATGGTTTTCATGATGTATGGCTAAAACAAAGCGTAAATAATGTTGATATATTCATACATGAGTTAAAACAAAGAATGAAAGATACCTTTATTGCTGATGCTAATGCTTTTTTTTTTAATAATTCATCAAAATGTATACTTTATAGATATATATATGACAAAGATATACTGCAATTTTATTTAGATAGACCTGTCAATCAAATATATAAACCTTTTATATGTAAATATCGTATATCCGCACATAGCCTCAATATAGAAACAGGCAGATATTAAAATGTAGATAGAGAAAATAGATTATGTACTATGTGCAATAACAATATTGTAGAAGATGAATACAATGTTGTTCTAGAATGTAATAGATATAGTGATGTAAGGAAACTATACATTAAGAAATATTATTGGCAATATCCATCCACTTTTAAACTTATACAGTTGTTATCAGTTCACAATGTGAAAGAACTTAATAATTTAGGTAAATTTAAAAAAAATCGTAATATGTAGTTGTATTAATTATCTATCACATGAATTTATTTTCATTTTCCGCCATACATGTATTGTGTATAATTATTGTATTTATATTTCACTGATACAAAATATTGTAAAATTGTATATTCTATAAGCTGTATTGCTTCTGAATAAAGTATTATTATTATTATATGTAGATAGCCTTTCGCTAATGATGGTACATGTATTTTTTCACGACAATTGGATAGTTTTTCAACTGTTAGTCTTTTTTTACTTTGTTCTGGATTTAATACTTTGGATACCACTGGTTTTAGCAATGAGAATATTTTGCACAATACATATAGAAGTTCACAACTACCATATGAATGTGTCGGTCCTTAGTAAGAAGCCTGTAAAACAGGGCTTGTAATTTTTTGGTGTATATCTTGATTTTCCATTTGTTCATTGATGTGGCCATTAGTTTTCTTATATATATTGTTTAACATTTGTCATTTCTAACTGATTTATGTAGTTTTTTTATGAATAATGACAACAGTTTTTAATTTTCATTTATGTATGTACATGTAACAATATAAAACAGTATATATTCATGTATAATATCATTCCATCATTAATATTGGTCATTGTTGGTATACATTTATCTTTAAATTTAACAATGTACTGTGAAAGAGCTATCTTCTAACAGATACTTAGTATTATGGTTATTGGTAAACCACTGATTCAAAGGACAAGCTTCACTAATTGCCCAAAATTACCATAAAACTCCAAAAAAATCACAATTTGGTTCATAAATGGGTCTATTTCAAAAGTCTCAACGCTCAATAAATCAGTTCTATTCATAAAATAGATATAGGAAGATGTGGTGTGAGTGCCAATGAGACAACTTTCCATCCAAATAACAATTTAAAAAAAAAAAGGTAAACCATGATAGGTCAATGTACAGCCTTCAACAAGGAGCCTTGGCTCACACCGAAAAACAAGCACATTTTATGTTCCAAATTTGTCAAAATGTGATGATTTTGAGCAATTTTCAGACCTGAAAGCTTTATGCCTTTAAGAATAAAGATTTGGCCGCCACCTACCATCCAACATGTTTTGTAACCAAAAGAATCCAAATCTGATATATATATATATAATTCATCAATATAAAAAAAAATTGGATCTTGTATGGCAGCCAAGGTTATTTATGCCAAAAACAATTACAGTTTTACCATAGTTATCTGTGGTATAGTTTTCACAATTATTCAATGGTTTTGTTGTGTTTGATTTCGAAAAGAAAAATAAAGATGGCAAGACCTGAATGAGGCCGCCTGATTTTTTAAGTGACATATGAACAACAGAATCAGTGTGGGGCCACTAAGCTAAACTGCCCGCTTTGCACCAGCCAATATAAATGAATGCCTAGGGTGGGAATCGAACCCACATACACCAGCTCTGTTGTCCCTACATTTTTAAATGAACAAAGAATTGTTAAGAACAAATTAAAAACAAGATGCTCCACAGGGCGCAGCTTTTTACGACCGCAGAGGTTGAACCCTGAACGGTTGGGGCAAGTATGGACACAAAATTCAAGCTTGATTCAGCTCTAAATTTGGATTGTGATTAAATAGTTGACACATAATGAATGTGGTCTAATGAACTTAAAAACATTTTTTTGCCTTTGAGCAATTCACTATGCTGTTGAATATTAATCCTCTCAAAAAAATAATTGAAGAAATTTTCTTTTTATTTATGAAATCTGAAATGAGAAAAATTGAACCCCCCCCCCCCCAATTTTTTTTTCACATCCCCCTTTCCCTTATTCCAAAACTGATCTCAATTCAAATTTCTAATGGAGTTTGCAAACAATAACTACTCATTTAAATACATCATGAAATATTGAAATGTAAAAAAAGGGGGTTCAAAATACCATATATGACACCGGCAATGAAAATTTCATGTCAAACTTAGGTGTCAAAGTTCCCCCCTAAAAATTAAAATAGCCTTGCCAGACGTCATAATTATTTGGACTACCAATATATCTTCTGGCTAGTAAGTTAGGTAGGGACTTACAGGCACTTGTTTCTGTCAATGAGGGGTTTATTACCCACAATGGAAGTAGACTTTTAAGACCGATTGAAGATCGATCTTTTCCGTTTTCATTATTCCATCCATCGTTTTGAAAAACGTGTGTTTTTGCCGCCAAACATAGGTAGTAATTTCCATGCAATCGTGAGAGTTATGTACAATAAAAGTGAATTATGTGCTAAAATAGACAATGTGCTTACTTCTTATTTTTATTCCCAAATTGGAGTAAACTAAGGGGATGTTTTGAATCCCAACCTTTTCAAGATTTTTATAAATGAATTTTACCGGATGCATTTAATGAAACCTCAGATGCTGTTGATATCAATGACAGCAGAATTGACTGCCTCATGTATGCAGAGGATCTTGTTATTTTTTGTCTAGTTCCAATCTATCTAAAACCAAAGTTAATATGTTTAACAAACCTGGAAAATTTTTGAAGGAATATTTGTATTGCGAAAAAGATATAAAAGAATGTGTTTACAATTATAAGTATCTAGGTTTAAAATGTATATTGACTTTTAAGCATGGAAAGGGAGAGTTATACAAAAAATCACTATAAGCAATATTCAAATTGCGAACTTCATCATCTTACAATCCAAGTAATTTTACTCTATAACATATAAATATATGACCATACAATAAAACCTGTTTTAATGAATGGCAGTGAAATTACAGGAATGTTCAAAACTATCTCTGCAGCATGCCAGAAAGAACGTGAATATTTATTACAGCACCTTTACATATGAACGATTTTTTAGATGAATCCAATTTAAAATATATGAAATATATTTTAGGTTAAACAAAATATTCACTTTATATTTTTCAGTTGTATTATCAATTATGAAATATCGGTTTAGAATAATAAACAAGAGGCTCTCAAGAGCCTGAATCGCTCACCTTAATTTTTTTGGTTAAATCTCTCATCAATGATTATTTTGGCTTTTCAATTTATTTAAATGTTCTTTGAATCGTCCTATTTTCTTCAAAAGCAAAAAAAAAATCATTTTCTCCTATGTTCTATTTTAGCCATAGGAGCTTATGTTTCTGACATACAAGGAAATGAAATATAAAATTTATACTAGATACTCTGAAACTCATTTAGCCTAAGTTTGGCTGAAATTGATACAGCAGTTTCAAAGGAGAAGATTTTTTAAAGTAAGTCAACATGATGAACAAATTGTGAAAAAAGTCTTTAAAGGGCAATAACTCCTTAAAGGGTCAATTGACAATTTTGGTCAAATTGACTTATTTGTAGATCTTACTTTGCTTAACAATTTTGCTATTAACAGTTTATCTGTATCTATAATAATATTCAAGATAATAACCAAAAACTGCAAAATTTCTTTAAAATCATCAATTCAGGGGCATTATACCTGAAAAACCAGTTACCCAATTCGGCTGAAAATTTCAGGACAGGTAGACCTTGACCTAATAAATACTTTAACTTCTTGTCTTATTTGCTCTAAATGCTGGAGTTTTTGAGATGTAAGCCAAAAACTGCATTTTACCCTGTGTTCTATTTTTAGCCATGACGGCCATGTTTTTTGACAAAATAAAAAATAAAGCACAAACTTTATTTTATACACCCTACTGATCATTCAGTTGAAGTTTGGTTGAATTTGGTTTAGTAGTTTTAGAGGAGAAGATTTTTTAAAGTTAGCAAATATGATGAACAAATTGTGAAAAATTGTCATTAAAGGACAATAACCCCTTAAGGGGTCATTTGACAATTTTGTTCATATTAACTTATTTGTAGATCTTACTTTGCTGATCATTTTTGCTGCTTACAGTTTATCTTTATCTATAATAATATTCAAGATAATGACCAAAAACTGCAAAATTTCCTTAAAATTACCAATTAAGTGGCAGCAACCCAACAATGGTTTGTTTGATTCATCTGAAAATTTCAGGGCTGATAGATCTTGACCTAATGAACATTTTTACCCAATGTCAGATTTGCTCTAAATGCTTTCGTTTTTGAGATATAAGCCAAAAACTGCATTTGACCCCTATGTTCTATTTTAAGTAACGGCGGCCATGTTTTTTGACGGATCAAAAATCGAAGCACACACTTTGTGCAGGATAATCTAAGGAACAATCATGCTAAGTTTCATCCAAATCCATTCAGTACTTTCAGAGGAGAAGATTTTTTAAAGTTAGCAAATGTGATGAACAAATTGTGAAAAATTGTCATTAAAGGACAATAACCCCTTAAGGGGTCAATTGACAATTTTGGTCATATTAACTTATTTGTAGATCTTACTTTGCTGATCATTTTTGCTGTTTACAGTTTATCTTTATCTATAATAATATTCAAGATAATGACCAAAAACTGCAAAATTTCCTTAAAATTACCAATTAAGTGGCAGCAACCCAACAATGTTTTGTTTGATTCATCTGAAAATTTCAGGGCTGATAGATCTTGACATAATAAACATTTTTACCCCATGTCAGATTTGCTCTAAATGCTTTCGTTTTTGAGATATAAGCCAAAAACTGCATTTTACCCCTATGTTCTATTTTAAGTAACGGCGGCCATGTTTTTTGACGGATCAAAAATCGAAGCACACACTTTGTTCAGGATAATCTAAGGAACAATCATGCTAAGTTTCATTCAAATCCATTCAGTAGTTTCAGAGGAGAAGATGTTTGAAAAATTGTTGACGACGACAGACGACGACGACGACGACGTCGACGACGACGACGACGACGGACGCCAAGTGATGAGAAAAGCTCACATGGCCTTTTAGGCCAGGTGAGCTAAAAAACAATATGAAAGACGGTTTACTATAAGATACCTTTATGTGTAACAAAAACATGTTCACTAATAATATTGAATGCTTTAATTCATCCATACACATACATTATTTTTTTTAAAAAGCTGAAATATTCATAATTTGGAAGTAAAGCTTGACTTTGTTATCAAGTCAGTTAAGCAAAAACCTTTTTATAGTTTGGTTAAATTTTGGAACACAAAAAGAATAGATACAAAGAGTCGTAAATTAAAATTTTATTTTAAATTAAAAACTTGTTTTTCTAAAGAAATGTATCTACATGAATCTTTAAACAATTTTTTGATGAAGTGTCGTCATATTTAAAATCAGAATCAGTGCCCACGATCTCAAAATAGAAAGAGACAAGATATAAAACTTTGTATATAGCAAGAGACCATTTTAAAGGATTTGTAAGAAATGTAGTAGAAGAATAACAACATTTCATTACAAGTTGTCCAGCATGTACAAAGATGATCTGTAGGGAGATGTTTTTCAAGGAGATATTTTTCAGTATTTTGCTAATTTTTCATATCTCTCAAATGAGACAAAATTTGTTTTGTTATGTATATTTGAGAATGTGTCTGTACATAAATATTTAGGGAACTACATTTGTATATTATTACAAGTCTAGATGTTAAACGAAATGTAAATGAATATGTTTCGGACCATATGAGTATTTGGACCATACGCCTATGGTCATGACCATGTCCGTATACTCATATGGTCCGACCATACGCGTATGGTCCGACCGTACGCGTATGGTCGGACCATATAAGTATAATACTCGAATGGTTATTAACGGGCCGGCCCATATGAGTATTTGGACCATATAGGAATTTTTTTTAAAATTATATTATAAAAGTTTCAATAGTACAAAAACTTTATCTAAAAAACAATGATGGTTACATGGCAATGTATTATTTCATATTTCAAATACTACGTAAAAATTAAATATTGATGCCATAGTTAGTTTTCATCGCTAATTACATTCTTGCATGTATGCTTGGGTAACATTTACTTCCACATGGTATCATAGATTTTTTGCATTTGCAAGTCTTGGTTGTGCACGATCCTTTTCATTTACACCTTTTGTTTACGAGTGAAAAATTGGCCTTTTTGTAGCTGCTTACAGTGATACCAAGGTCTTGGGCCATTCCGATATGTCTACGGTGTTTTTAAGAAGCTCTAGATCTCAAATATCGCAACATGATTGTAATACACCATATTCACAAGACAACTTATATAAACTATGTTATTTTCCTGTGATTCTTGTGTGACAGTTCATTAAGACATTTTTGGAATTTATTTTTTTAAGTCGACATATTACCGTTCACTCGTAATAACAAATTGGTAATGCCCATCGGTAATGACCATCGGTATAAAATGTGTTTATTATAGTTTTGACAAGGAAGTCAAATTAACTATATGTGAAACTTCTTATTTTTATTTAGCTAATATTTTTATTATAATATAATAATAAAATTACCTATATGATAGCTAGCGTCTTTTTATAATGAACGGTCATAACGGTTTCTTAACTCGCAACTCGACTTTTGTAACTCGCAACTCGACTTTCTTTACGCGCAACTCGACTTTCTTAACTCGCAACTCGACTTTTGTAACTCGCATTTCGACTTTTGTTACTCGCAACTCGACTTTTGTAACTCGCAACTCGACTTTTGTAACTCGCAACTCGACTTTTGTAACTCACAACTCGACTTTCTTAACTCGCAACTCGACTTTTGTAACTCGCAACTCGGCTTTTGTAACTGGCAACTCGACTTTCGTAACTCGAAACTCGACTTTCTCAACTCGCAACTCGACTTTTGTAACTCGCAACTCAACTTTTGTAACTCGCAACTCGACTTTTGTAACTCGCAACTCGACTTTCGTAACTCGCAACTCGACTTTTGTAACTCGCAACTCGACTTTCGTAACTCGCAACTCGACTTTTTTAAACTCGCAACTCGACTTTCGTAACTTGCAACTCGACTTTCTCAACTTGCAACTCGATTTTCTTAACTCGCAACTCGATACTCGACAACAAGTGAATCTCGGCATTTCAGTGTAAAGTAAGACGAAGATTCTATGAACATGACATAATATAAACAATAAAATCAACCAATAATTAAATATAACTTACATATTCAAAGTCATTATAAATTCCTGTTTTTCATTCCAGTTTTTACAAGGAACATAATTTACATATACTAATGGGGTTACACTAATGTCCTGACAATGTCCTGACAGTGTCCTGACAGAAATGAAAATGCTTAATACCTTTTTTTTATTATTGGAAGGATTTACTTGAAATTTGGAATCAAGCAAGATGAGAAGTTATATTTAATAAATAAAATAAAAAATAAATAAAAAAATATTTATAAGAGTTAGAAAAATTGACCTGACCAACTTGACTTTGAAACTACTAATGTCCTGACAGATATTAAACGGCTAAGAAATGTTTTATTATTGACAGGATAGACTTCAAATTCGATACCAAGGAAAATTAAAACATTGAATACAAACATATAAGAAAAAAAATATGTTCGAGAGTTAGAAAACTTGACCTGACCAACAACATTTTTTTCAATGATAAAAAGTTATTAACATTTTCTGCATTAGTCAGGACATTAGTCAGAGCAGAGTCGACATTGGTCAGGTCAAGTTTTTTAACTCTTTAAATTATTTTTTTTAAATCTTTTTCTTGTATCTATATATTTTGTATTATAATCTTCCTTGACATCAAATTTGAAATCGATCTTTTAAAGAATAAAAAAGTTATAGACATTTTACATCGGTCAGGACATTGTAATTTTGCTTTATAAAATTTCAGATCGATGTCCAAAATCAGTCACTTGACATAAGTTTAAAACTTTTCATTTGAAATTTATGGAAAAGCTATCCTCTCCCTATTATTAACACGTTGAATTGATATTCAAAGCATCGTTACTCTGCAATTGAGAAGAAGTAAAAAAACGCAAAAACGTTTGTGTTTCTCCTCTTAAACATTATAATCAACTAATTCCAGCTATTCCAAAAACTTACTGCATAAAACTTAATTAAAACAGTCTTGAACATCAACACTTACATCATCAAAAGTACAAGGTTTCAGTTCAAACCTTATCATTTTGAAAATAAAAATTGAAAAAAAAAGAAAAAAATCAAAACAAAACTATTCAACCCAAAACCGAGGGATCAGGTATGTCCTGGTCACTGCAACATTTTGTAACATGACGCGGTCAATGACGACCCATCCCGAGACGTATAGTATCCAGTTTTTCGTCACTTTTCGATCGTCGCAAAACTTGATATACGATTTTGTCAAATCCTAGACATATATCCTAAAATAAATTATTCCATTTACAAATGGAAAATAGTAAAATGATATAAAATAGGAATAGTATTTCAAAAGTTTAGTTCAAAAACGAAATGTAATTAAAAAGAAAAAGTTCGCAAACTAAATGACAAAGAAAAGTTTTGCAAGTCAAATGGAATCCAATAGAATTGCAATTTAAAAGCTAATGTCAAAAAGTAAATGTACCTATACATTTCGAGTTGTATTTTAGAATTAAGAAAATCTTATCAAAATATGCCGAAAATAACTTGAGCGGAATCAAAGTCATGAAGGAATTCCTATGAGCTGCAGTTTAATTGAGCCTGATCTTAAATTTACGCGTATAAAAGAAAGAAAATACAACAATGCAGGATGGATCTTTGCCCTATCAGAGCAACTGATAGTGAAAAATTAATGTAAACTTTTCATTTCTACAGACGCATTTAAAATATGGTTTTGAAGAAATATAACGTTACATGAAATCCTAATACATTGTATAGTTAAAGTAATAAACTACTTAATATTTTAGCATATCTAAATCAAGTTAAACGTAAAACACACTTTAACTTAAGAAAATACTAATTTTGAACTTGACTTGGAGACTATCCAATCATATCCAGTACACAGGTTTATCTAGAAAGCACACCAAAAATAAATTTCAGTATCTTTCCGTTGAATCAAAACAGAATGTTTTGGCATTTTTATTAGATACACTATTAGTAAAATATGTTAATATAAGTCATACAGGAATTCACTTACAATCTGTTTATCGCTATTTCACCTTTCACGACGTTGTTAATTTCATTGACAACGGGCACGTGCGTATTTAGTTTTTAAAGCAAAAAAATTCATATCACTATACTGTGCTGAAATATCTCTTACCATTTATAGACAGAAGTATGAGTTATTTCAATCATTCTCCTTTTAACAGTAAAGCCAACAATTTCTTAGTGTTTGGGTGAACAGTTTAATTTACTATTTTGAATAGTTACCTTTACTAATTATTTTTCTCAGTGTATGGTTAAAATAAAATTTTATCCAAAAATAGAAACTCGTTACCCATTAGATATACCTCAAATAGCCCTTATTATATTTTGTTCCCGAAATCTTTTATAAACTTACTATCTGAATATTAAGTTATATTCAGGGAAAAACTTCTCGGTATTTGAGAAATACTGTTTATAATTGATCCTTCACTGCGAGATTAATATTTTCAAAGGGCTTTGAAAAGACGAAATAATTACATTTGACAAGCTCAAAAGGCATATTAAGAATGATTCCGCTAAAAAAAATTAGACGTGTTAGACACCATTCAATAGAAAATTCAATGTTTTAATGGATAAAGAATTCAGTTGAATAGACAACTGCAAATTAACAATTTGTCGCAGCTCGGACATACATGTCAAACATGAATAATACAGTCTCTTGGTATTTTATTACTTCAATTTTTATTAATATCAAAGGCTACCAGCAAATTGTATATTGAAAGATACCTTCATTCAATTTGAATGCTTATTGTATTTCAATACTATTCGAATAAAAGTATTTCATGTGTTCATTAAAATAAAACATTTTGTTTTAATGTGTATAACAGGAGTGCTTTTTATTTAAAATATCGACAGGACACGTGCTTCATCCCTGGACATGATATATAAAACACGTTAGAGTTTTTGATTCAGGATTATAAGTGAAACCCAATCTGCGGTGAGTAAAATACAATAGTAAAAATACGATTATGCTGTATGTTATATAAATATGTATAAAATATAAACTATGAAATTAATTTATTTAAATAATGGCAATTACTGGTAAATGAAGATGTTAACAATACACTATTTGTAAGGTGTACCTTTTGTATATCATCCCGAAAACACTTGCCAATATGTATTTGCGTTGAATCATGGTCATGATTCTTTCCAACATAATATTTTAGACATCAAAGCTAGGCAAAATGTCTATGCAAAGAAATAGTCATCATCTTATTTTATCTATGCACTTTTCTTTATATTCCAAAGAGTAAACGCTCAAAGCAGAATTCGAAAATAGGAACAATAATATCTAAATATCCGTTATAGTGGCAATTGCGGTCAATTTGTTATTCGAAATTGCTCGCAATAGAAACACTTATTATAATTATTATAATTGTAATAATAATTTTATAAAAAAGAAGAACATTAAATAGTTCTCAACTTCCGTAACATGATATAATGTATAAATGACTAAAAATTGCAGGTAAACATTATTGAAAATGTCATAATTCTCATATTTCACTGAAATCTATAAACTTAACCTTAAATTACAGATAACAACAACTCTGGTAGATACTAGTAAAACCACAAGAGTTGACGGTTAACATATTCAAAAAGGTAAATTTGTTACCTTTATCCTTGTAATTTTCATGCTCATTTGTTTACGAAGTAAAATGTACATAAATATTCTTTGTTTCAACAAAACTTTCAGATCCCTCTAGCACTGTTTTCATATTTTGTTTTAAAATACTTTTGGGCTTCCAAAGCAGTAAAGAACTTAGTCATATATATATTAGGGGCTAGGAATTATGCTTCCGCACTTTTTAAAAGAATTGACTAGACTTTTTAACACATCTTTTTTTAACACAATGCCCTATTAACCGTTTATATATTTCAGTTTTAATGTTAACATTTTCCCCCGGATTTAACATAGCAAAATATTAATTTAATTATGTCTTCATGTATACAAGGGAGAGCCTGGTTGAAAATAGTCTGTGCTTATTTGATTTGATAGTATATTTCTTTGAATGGTTATAAGTATCGTTAAAATTAATGTGTTCACTTTTCCTTTTCTATATGCAATGAATCATTAATTCTAATAATTATCATTTAGATGAAGATGATTTCCACATTATTTGTAATAGTTTGCTGTGTTTTGGTTGTGAAATCTGAAGGTAAGGTTCAGCTTCCATTTATATATATATATGTATATACAGCTATATCACACATGTCATAATTGTAATTCTAAATACCTTTTTCCAAATTTGAGAGATTGCTTTAAATACAGCATAAACATCTGTCTTTTGTTGCAGACATTATCCCGACATACGTTCATATTTACACTTTATACATTCGTTCGGGCAGATACGCTGATTCCAATCTTGAATGACTACGTTTGAGAATTTCCCTACCGAAGATCGGTGTTTATTTCCGGGCACTCTGGCTTTCTCCACCATTAAAAACTAACCGTCGCAAAATATCACAATATTGCTGAAAGTAGCCCAAACCAATCAATCATTTTGTATGTCCCAAACACTTTTCTGGATTCAAATCCATTAAGAACGCTCAAACCAAAACATATAAGGCTAACTAATGATGTAGAAATACGTAGAAACGTTAGGAGATAAATGAACAAAAGGTACATAAAATTAATAGCCTAATTCAGTGAACATCAACCTGGTTTGAGGGATTGAGCCACAGGGACAAGGCTTGATAAAACAATTTTTGATACTTCAGTTCATTCATTATAAAATGGGACTACATTGCATTAATGACTATCGACGCCATTTACTCGGTAAACATTTGACCAATTATAATGCATTTATATTCTAAATGGCACAAACTTCGTTATCTATAAGACGAAAAGACATTTTATACATTCTAATAAAAGCTGGACATGTTTGTCCAAACTATCTCGTTTCTTTCCATTGAATTGGTTTGGAAGAATGAAATCAAATATAACCTCATAATTGTGTTCAAAGATTTTTCAAAATGCATCAATCTCAAACTTGAGATCATAAAATCATTTTTTACAAAATACTTAGTTCATTTTAACCATTTTGAATATCAATTTATTAGAAAAAGCTCCGAGATGTGTACCAGGATGTAGACCACCATGTAGACCAGGGTGGAAAGAATACAAGGATAACTGTTATTTCTTTTCTACTGACCAAAAATCCTGGCACGATGCGGAGGTACGCGTCAATTTAAATTTTATTTTTTATTTTAATCACAATAAAATAAAATAGCTAGAACTAAAATTGAGAATGGAAATGGGGAACTGCATGATTTAAAATATACAAATACTTTAGAGGAAATTTTTTCACATTTTGTTACAGTTTTGGGGTAATTGTAATCAATATAAGTTGTTAATTTCTATTTCTCAACTCGAGGCAGTTAAATTTAATATTTAAAAAGCGCGAGGCTTGCCAAGCTTTTTAAATAATCAAAATTGAGCTGTTGAGAGTGGCGAAATATCGTAATATACGAGTTGAAGTGGTGGAATCTGTTTCTTTAATGATTTTTATCCTTCCCTTTTAAAGATTTGTACTTTTTATGTGACGTATTCAGGCATGATCACCTTTTTCATGACGTCACAATAGGACATTTGACAGGATTATCATATGAGTGAGAGGTTTAGCGCTATAAAACCAGGTTCAATTCACCATTTTTTACATTTGAAAATGCCTGTATCAAGTCAGGAATATGAAAGTTGTTGTCCATTCGTTTGATATGTTTTGTCATTGGATTTTGACATTTGATTAGGGACTTTACGATTGAATTTTCCTCGGAGTTCATTTTTTTTTTGGTTATTTTACTTTTTAGAAGTAACAAAGAAAATTAGACGTCATAGCTAAATTGCGACCAATCATTTGCCGAGAACAGATATTTCACAATTGAGGAAAAATATTTTTTCGCACCGTTTAAGAAATGTAAAAAAAGCACAAAGTTGCAGGAATAAAATTATAGAAACATTCTGAGAGGCAATGCTGTAAAATGTGTTTAAAAGTTTGAAGCATGAAGTCGGTAATTCGTTATTACTTCTGACGGAAAATCGACACAACACTCTTTTTATGTTTGAAGGTAGAGTGTCGAAACATGGGAGGTAACCTTACACAAGTCAATGATTTTGCGGAAAATTCCTGGATTGTGACTATGATCACAAGTAAAAGTAAGTATAAGAGAGGCAATCAGTACCAAATGAACGTTCAAACTGATAAGTCAAAAATAAAGTAACAATGCCTTGCCAAAAAAGAAAAATGACCAAAGACAAATACCATTTAAAACATTTTACTTATCACGACTTAGAAAAACTAAGGACTGCAATACGAAGCAACAAAAATACCAGGGTGATCTCATGTGCTCCGGAATGCTAAGCAGATGCTGCTCTACAAATAGGTTGTATATTGTTTTGATACTAAACCATCTCAAAGAATTTAGTGTTACAAGTTATAATAAAAATAAGGGAATAAAAGTCACCTGGTCTCACATTGGTCTTGGCATGATGTAAAATATCGCAACCACGTTTAGTTGGAAAAGTGACGTTAAATCCGATAGTTCGAGCAGGGACAGTGTCACGTTTTATGCACATAAAGAACCAGTTTGACAGCTGCAATTATTCCTTAGTAGTCTTTAACTAATGTAAAGCAAAATATATAACACTATCCAAGGACTATTCAACATTTTTATTTTTCCATCTGTATATCCTATCGACTTTAAACTTTGTCAAACCTACGTTTTTTTCGTTTGGTTTTTTTTAAATAGTTTTTGTCCTGAATATACATGAAATTTATATTACATCATAATATAATAAATAAATAATAAATTTATAATTTAATAGGTTTTATAGGTTTTTTTTAATTGTTATAATTGATATACTTTCAATTATTTAAACTGTCACTACCTTCGTATAATTTTATGAAAAAAACAAACAATTCTTAGTACATAATTGTCTTGCAATTTCATCATTTACAGACGTAACTCAGCAGAATTACTGGATGGGTGGCAATGATTTGAAGGAGGAGGGCGATTGGAGATGGATGAATGATTTGTCTAAAGTAAATTTTACCAGTTGGAGCTTGGGTGAACCTAATGATTACGGAGGAGGAGAGGACTGTGCACATTTTCGACTGACAAAAAACTACCAATGGAATGACATGCCGTGTACCAATGAAGATGGGTATATTTGTGAGAGCCTTTAGGTAAGAATGGTTTGTTAAAATTAAGATATTGTCCTTTGGTATTTGGTGGAAAGTTGTCAATCATCGGCAATCATTCCACATCTTCTTGATTCTAATCCAGAGTAATATTTAAATTTAACATGTTTTTTAAAGAGCATTTAACGGAAGGCAGTTTGTTTTACATTAAAACTACTTTTATGGCAATTGTCTGTACAAACATATGTAACTATAAATTCGATAAACTGACGATTAAGTGAGAGGTTTAACTAACTATAACTACCATTTTCTACATAAGAAAATACCTGTACCACATCAGGAATATGCCAGTTGTTATCCATTCGTTTGAATTGTTTAAGCTTATAATTAAATATTCATTTGATTTAATTTAGCCATTTGATTAGGGACATATTCCGTTTAGAATTTTCTTCGGAGTTATTATTGGTATTATTCTTATTTTACTTTTTCAATGAGAATATACATATCGGATTACATTATAGTAAATCGTGAAGATGCTCACATTTTCAGAGCTTAGAATGAACACCTTGTTTAACTTGATAGTTTTTTTTGTCGTTTGATCAAGCTTTGTTTTTATTTTGACAAGAGGTAATGTACCAATTGTTCATTATTTTGTAGCATCCGAAGTACCTTCCTCTGAAGGACAGTAACAACATGCTGCCTGTCGCAATTGAATGAAATAAAGTATGATTCATATTTTAATTCTATTTTATTAATGAATGTGTATGCTTTATGCAATCCCATCACATAGTTGATGGGTTGTGTGATAAGTTTCCGAAGAATACATTTGGCCATTAATTTTTCGGTTTTCGAGTTCTAAAAGGAATTTGTTTTCAGTATGCTCCACCATAACAAAAATCTATGATTATTTCAAGAAAATTATCAATGCATATGAGCATATAATATAAAAAAAAAGATGTGGTATGATTGCCAATTGCCAAGAGACCATGTGACACAGAAATTAACAACTATAGGTCACCGTACGACCTTCAACAATGAACAAAGCTCATACCGCATAGTTAGCTATAAAAGGTCCTGAAATGACAAATGTAGAACAATTCAAACGAGAAAACTAACGGCCTAATTTATGTATAAAAAAATGAACAAAAAACAAATATGTAACGCAGCAACAAACGACAACCACTGAATTAAAGACTCCTGACTTTGGACAGGCACATACATACAGAATGTGGCGAGGTTAAACATGTTAGCGGAATCCCAACCCTCCCCTTAACCTGGGACAGTGGTGTAACAGTACAAAATAAGAACGAACTATACAAATCAGTTGAAAAAGGCTTAACTCATCAGATGGATACAAATAGAAATACATTTAACAAAAACAGAGAGTGGACGTGACCGAGTACTTGTACATCCCATAAAAAAGACACTCAGTACAGATCTGAGAGTACTCGCAGTTACTGACAGCTAGTTCAAAGCCAATTACAACTAATAAAAAGTAATGCATCTGAGACTAAATTATCAATCATTACACATCCAGCATCCAATGGCACGGTAAACAACATCTCCGTAAAAATGAGGATGTGCTATCCCGTTGGAAATAAGTTTTCTACAGGTAGAACCAAACTTCAAACCAAATCTAGAATTTAGTAAAGATTTTAAGTGATTTGTGGTAACGAAATCCCTGACTTAATAATTTACCAGTAATACATATATTTCGTTCATTAAAATCCAAAACGTTACAACAGACACGGGCAAAGCGGAGGAGTTGTGATATACAAACACTGTAAGATAGTGCCAAAGGAACATCACCATCTAAAAAAGGAAAATTAACAATAAGGAACGAGGTATGGAAAGCAAAACAAATACTTTTAAAATTATCAGTACACATAAGCATATAAATATCGAAAATAGATCAATACTTTTCGCTTGGGTTTGGATGACTTTTAAATAAAACGACCATAAACTCAATTAAAATCAACAAAGCACTAAAATGGCCTTTAATATTTAACTTTTTTGGGCAATTTTATCAAGGACTATCAAGTGAGATGTAAATATTTCTGTACTTGACTTTCAAATTCCACATATTTTTTGTCATGTTAAAAGTTCAATATCCTTATAAATGCATCAATATCCCATATCCTATTTACTTTTAGGACAAATATCCCATATCCCTAAAATTAAAATGGCAAATATCCCGTATGCCAATATACCCTATACAAGCCTCTTTATTTAAACATAGTTAAGAAAAAACTTGGGTGCACTTTTTATTATTCGTAATTTATGTGTATAAGAAAGCCAAAAGAAATAAAATTATGTTTATTATAAGTTTTTATATTTCTGTGTAATTCTAACATAATTCTACTTTGAATGCTTGGAAAAACAATATATTGAAATCAAAAGAAGCCCATTTCCTGTCCTTATTTATGTTATTTGACATGTTTAATCCCTCATTAACTAAACAACAAAAAATGAGTCAAATAAATAAGAAAGATATTTTTATAGGTAAGTAAACACTCCAATTTGTGTTAATTTTAATTAATGTAGGTGTGATTAAAATTTTAATTATTCATGTTTCTGTCTTTGGACTTAATTGAATTATGTATATCTTTATAATCCTTTATATTAAATGTAGAAAAGGTGCATTTACTTAGTATCTACAGCATCTCTAATCACATATCACTTTTCTCAGTGATATAAAACTTGGTTATATCCCTTTCAATAACAAAAATGTTATTGACAATTTTATAACGGTCAGGAGATTTATCATGATAAACATCAAGTTGGTGAGGTCAAGTTTTCTAACATTTCAAAAATTAACAAACAATTTTTTTTTCATAAATTCTTATTTTGAATATTATAATTTTCCTTTGTAAGGAACTTTAATTAAGTCAATTCTTTTAATAACAAAAAAGTTATTAACATTTTCTACATCGACCAGGACATTAGTCAGGGAAGAGTCGACGTTGGTCAGGTCAGACTATATTTTTTTTATAAAGTGCAGAATAAAATTCCTTATCGCTTCTTTTAAATTCATGTTTTCAATGGATACTCAGATTTTTTTATGTCTCTGGTCAGGTCAAGTTTTCTAACACTTAAAATTATTTTTTTTAATATTTTTTCTTATATCTCTGTATTCAATGTTAGAATCTTCCTTGACATCAAATTTGAAGTGGATCCTTCAAAGAACCAAAAAATCATTAGCATTTTACATCCGTCAGGACATTAGTCACGGGAGGACGTAGTTGGTCAGGTCAAGTTTTCTTACTCTTGAAAATATTTGTTTTCTTTTTTTTTCTAATATTTTTGTATTTAATGTTTTATTCTTACTTGGTATCGAATTTGAAGTCTATCCTGTCAATAATAAAACATTTTTTAGCCGTTTCATATCGGTCAGGACATTAGTAGTTTCAAAGTCAAGTTGGTCAGGTCAAGTTTTCTAACTCTTATAAATATTTTTTTATTTTTTTTAAATTTTATTTATTAAATATAAGTTCTCATCTTGCTTGATTCCAAATTTCAAGTATATCCTTCCAATGATAAAAAAGTATTAAGCATTTTCATTTCTGTCAGGACACTATCAGGACATTGTCAGGACATTAGTGTAACCCATACTAATGCAACAAACTTAGTCGGAGAAGGAACGAAAATCCGAAACACTATCTTAAAAAAAAAAGAAAATAGTTCCACGTGTGTGTGTCTCATTGGTGGATCCGTCGGGGGGTTCCGGGGTTAGCACCATACTTTTTTGGCTGATCAATGCATTTGAATTGGGACATATATACTTGGAACCCCCCTTTGTCCAGGGTTGGGAACCCCAGCTGGTATTTTCAGGCGACAGGGAACGTAAACAGAGAAATTATTTTCATATTGTGCCAGATTAAATATTCCTCGGGTTTTGCTACGATAATATGATAGACAAATATGCTACAAACGGTTTAAAAAGGTTACTCCAAATCAAATACTAGTTTAAATATAATTACCTTTCTGTGTATAATTGCGTGAATTGATTTTCTCTCGTTTTTCTTCAAGCTCGCTCTTGCCCTCTTGATGAATGAGCATTCGTGGTATTCATCCGCAACAACAATTTTTCGATACGTCATTGATATTGAAGATCGTTTGATAAATATACTATTATTTATAACGGCAAGGCATTTTCATATTATTAACTTGCAAAAAAATCTGAGTATCCATTGAAAACATGAATTTAAAAGAAGCGATAAGGAATTTTATTCTGCACTTTATAAAAAAAATATAGTCGGAAAATAAACAAGAAATAATAGAACATGATGTAGAGAATATTTTCCAACTCTTTAAAGATGTCAAGATAACATTGGATATTGAAAACATCAGAAAAACACAGAGACTAGGGAAATATGATAAAGAAAAAACTAACAGACCTCTATTAGTCCATTTGAAGAGCATAGACTCAAAACTAACTCTATTTAAAAACATGCATTATATTAGATCATATCCCAAATACCAAAAAGTAAATGTAAGCAATGACCTTACTAAAAGTGAGACAGAAAAAGAAAAGAGGCTGTGGACTGAGGCAAAAAAACTTCAAGAGAACAACTCGGGGGACTTCCTGTTCAAAGTGCGGGGACCACCATGGGCGAGGAAAGTAGTAAAAATAAAAAAGTAAAAAGAGAGACAAAAAATGTAAATATAAATGTACAAAAGAAGGGAAAGGTTTCTAACAGCAATGCAAATAATTTTACAGTTCTACCCAAATTGAACTGTTTTTATACTAATGCAGATCAGCTATTCAACAAAATGTCAGAATTGATCGTTCGTACAGGAGACAACAAACCAAATATCATTGGTAGAACAGAAGTAAAACCGAAAGCTAATAGATATTAACCATCAACAGCGGAATATTCAATACCAGAGGTAGGAAATTACAAAATGTTTGAGAAAAACATAAAGTCAGATGAAGGACGAGGCCTTTTAATGTATGAAGACTCCAACCTAGAAGCTACAGAAATCACAATGAAGAAAAATATATTCATAAAGGTAAAACTTAATCAAAATGACAAACCCCTTGTAGGTCTGATATATAGAACCCCATCCAACAGTTCCAAGGAATACAATGATAAGTTAGTAAACCTAATGTCAGAGGCAACAGAAATGGGGTACTCACACATACTCATTATGGGAGATTTTAATTATCCTGAAATAAATTGGGAAACATGGAACACAAAGGGGGATAGACCAAATAGCATTGAAAATAAATTTCTGGAAGCACTACAAAACAATTTTCTGTACCAACACACAACAAAACCAACACAATGGAGAGGAGCTGACACACCCCATACACTTGATTTACTAATTACAAACGAAGAAGAGATGATTTCAAACCTAGAATATATGAGCCCGCTTGGAAAAAGTGACCACTGCGTCCTATCCTTTGATTTTAACTGTTATGTAAATATAAAAAGAGACCGAGAATAGCTAATCTGTACAATCATGGAAATTACAAAGATTTTATTCAAGAGCTGAATAAAATAGACTGGCATAATACGTTTCTATACTATTAAACGAGAAGACCTCATTTTTGGTGTCGCTTCTCTTCTTTCCACAATAAATTAATCAACACGCCTCTGTGTCCTATAGGTTCAGTGCATAGTCGCATTTGTCATCCATTCATATGATTATTCAGATTGAGTTATTTTGGGAGAAAAACGAGAAAAAGGGCATCCGGATATTGTCCCGTCATTGGACAAAATTTTAAGTCAGATTATACTTCCGGTTTGCGGTTTTTCTGTATACTTTGAACATACATATACTACGAATAAAGTGTATTTTCAGAATTCTATCTGCTATCATTTTCAAGTTTACTATCCACGGTGGTCACAGAGTTTATTAAATAGGGAGGGTCTGTATACTATATCAATGACCACCATGGATCGATTAGAAAACTTAGAATTGAAAGTAAATACACTTTATTTATATGATAGATGGGCCTTTTTCAAAAAATGTGGATTTTCTTGTACAATCAATATTTCTAAAAAAGTGTAAATATTTTTATCCAATTTTTAGATACACAATTTAGTTTTTGGTGTGTGTAACAAGTTCCAGCAAATTCAAGATGAAATTTAGCTAGAGAAATTGCTTTTGGTGGGTTTCAAAGGGTCCAAAAAACCCAAAATTGCTTGTACGAAATTAAAAAAACTAGTCTTTTTTAAATGCTGGTTTTAATACCAAGCGGAAATTATTAATTTTTTTTGTTATTATAAATATATAGGTATCACTGCAGGTATGTATACATAAATACAGGGAATTATTAGATTTTATTAGCATTTATTTTTACTTTTCATTTCGTACTTAAAAAAAAGTCAACTACATAACACAAATGAAATAGTGTTGCCAATAAACAACTGATTATATCCCTTGTAACTAAGGAAGTGCTCTCTACTAACTCTCCATCCTCTGATGACGTGCTTAAATTTACAGGATGACATCATGAAATCGTTTCATTGCAGATTAGTTTTGGTGAGTACAAATTACTCCGTAATTTTATTCTATGTCAACTTTGTAACGGCAAAAACATTGATAAATGTTTGCATAAATATTTTTTTTTTACATAAATCATTCAAAGTCTATAATACTGACTCTATTTCAATAAAAACCATTTATCTGGTAGTATTAGGGGCAAGAAAAACATCCGAAAACCACAAATAGGTCAACTACATAACGGTCAACTACATAACGCCTCGAACCGTTATGTAGTTGACAGAAAGCGTTATGTAGTTGACAATGCTGAATTAAATTCACTTAAGGTCACCTTGTCGGGCTAATCATCGAACCTTATACTGTGATTTAGCATCCATAATTTGAACTTGTTTATCTATTTGCTTTCTTAAAAAGAATATTTGTTTTAAAACATGTTATGGTGTTTCCAAAGGTAGCGTTTTATCGTATTTTGTATCCGGTAGCCTTTACCACAAGAATTGGTTGCTTGGTGGCTTTTATATACCGTGATTTTATAATGCCGTGAAATATACCTTTAAATAACTGTAACAGGTAGCATTTTATCGCATTTTGTATCCGGTAGCCCTGTACCACTAGAATTGGTTGCTTGGTGGCTTTTATATACCGTGATTTTATAATGCCGTGAAATATACCTTTAAATAACTATAACAGTTAACACCAATCGTCTGTGTGATTGATGTAGGCATCAGTTTGTAAATATAATGATTGTTTATTGATTTTCTGTCAATCAGTAATAAAGTTTATGTATGCGTTATTTCAGAATTCTCGCTACTTGAATTTAGGATAACTGCGTGTTAAATGTTTGCGTGTGTTTTACCAATCAGCGAAAATAATACACAGCGAAAATTTAACATGCCCATTTTGCCATTAAATCGCGAAATAAACCCGACGCGAAAAAAAACGGATATATATACGGTATATATAAAACACGGTTTAATTTTTCTGCATTGTTTTGATTAATGTAATGTAAAAATATCTTACCTTAATAAATGCATGATAAGAAACAAAAACCAATGTGAAATAGTAAATTCATCTTTTTCACAAAAATCTGTAATTTTTATTCTTTATCATTCCAGCTGTAATACAAACTAGCTACGACAGGTAAAATGGGTCTAACAGTGAAAGAAAGACAACAACGTTTTAGGGACAAATTAAAAGGAGACCCAGACAGATTAGAGGCATTCAGGGCAAAGGAAAGAAAGCGGTATCATGACTACAAAGAAATTGGTATGGTTAAACCTATAAACGAGATGTCTGAAAGATCGAAAAGAAGTAAAAGAAGGCGATGGAGGTTATCAAAGAAAAAAGAAAGACAACAAAAAAAAAGACCTTGAAAACGACCTAACTCCACCAGCATCACCAGCTCATATATATAGAAATGGAAATTCCACAACCACCCACATGTTCCCGTCAAAAAATCCAAAGTAAGAAAAAGAGAAACAGATATCAAGCAAAATGCTATAGAGATAAAGCTATATTAGAGAAAAAGTTGGAAAACACAAAAAGGACAGCTGAATTGTACAGACTACGTATACATAGAATGAAAACAGAGAGAAGAAATGCAGATTCTCCAAGATCAAAGACAAAAAAACTGCTCAGAAACACTGTAAAGTGAGAAAAGCTTTAAACTTTCATCATGCACTCCTCAAGCAGCTAAGCGAGAAGTACAAATTAAATTTAGCTAAAAGACACCTATCTGAAGCAATTGTGGGTAGAGTTATAAAAAAATACAAATTTGTTTCTGAAGCTAGACGTACAATTGGAGTACGAGGTGGAAAAGTTAGAAGACAAAAGAAAGGTTCAAAGTCTGTGAACATGAAGAAAGCAGTCAAAGAGTATTTTGAGCGTGACGACAATTCACGAATGTCGACAGGAATAAGACAAACAGTTACTAAAAACAAAGAGAAACGCCAAAAAAGATTCATGCTTGATACCCTTCAACATTTGTACAGGAAATTCAAAGCAGAGAGATATGAAACATGTAAAAGTATCAGTTTTACTACTTTCTGGAGACTGAAACCATTCTGGGTTAAATGTCCCACAGAAAAGGAACGAGAAACATGTTTATGTAAAACATGTGAAAACTTATCATATATGGCTAAAGAGCTTTACAGAAATGATGTGATATCAACAAAAGATATTTCTGTTCTAGTGGAACAGGTTGCATGTTCAACGGACAGTATGAATTGTATGTTTGGAAACTGTAAGATGTGCAAGGAAAAACAGATAGATCTCAAAGAGTTTGACCAAAACAAACTAGTAACTTGGACTCAATGGGTTACAGAAAAAGAAAAAAGAGAGATAAAAGGAGACATCAAAGATGTAACAATAACTAAAAGAAAAGAAGAAGAGATAACCGCAGGCGACTTACTTGACAAAGTCCATGATGAACTTTGGCTCAAGTATAGGAGACATTCGTTTATGATTGATAACCAAATGAACCATTACAAAAATGTTAAAGGGACATTGAAACCATCAGAATGTTTTTTGCACATTGATTTCGCTGAAAACTACATCGCAAAATTGGCAAGAGAAATTCAAAGTAAACACTTTGGTGCATCTCAGGTACAAATTTCTCTTCATACTGGGTATTTCGTTACAGGAACAATGACTTCTTTAAAGTCATTCTGTGGCGTGTCAGATTCCTTACAACATGATCCCATCTCAGTTTGGGCATACTTGAAACCAATATTGATGCAAATTAGATCTGAATATCCAGAGGTAGATACACTGCATTTTTACAGTGACGGGCCATCCTCCCAGTACAAGCAGAAGATGAACTTTTATTTATTTAGCACAGAAGTATTTGACCATGGCTTCAAGCAAGCATCATGGAATTTTCATGCTGCAGGCCATGGAAAGGAATTCCAGATGGAATAGGTGCATCCGTCAAAAGGTCGGCAGATCTAAAAGTGAAACATGGAGTAGATATTGTAAATGCAATTGATCTCTGTAAACAGATTTGGGAAGCTAACAGTTCTGTTAATGTTTATCTCATCAAAGAGAAGGACATTTTAGACATTGAGTCAAAAGTGAGGTCCAGCAACCTGAAAACAATACCAGGAACCATGAAGATCCACCAGTTATTTACAGAGAAGACGGGTAGTGTCAGGTATCGATCTGTAAGTTGTGAATGTTATGAAAAAGTTTGCGATGGCCATGACCTGCAATCATTCACCTTTTCCTCGATTTGTACTGAAAAAAACATTCGTTAATCGAACAAAGCAGATTGAAACGTCAGAAAATGAAACGAAACCCAAGGACGAACCTAAGAAAACAAGAATCGAAAATGATACTGTTGATGAGGACAGGACTGAAGGGAGAAGAAGAGAAGGCAAATACAGGAGATTTCTGAAATTATTGCAAGCATGTGAAACATTTGATGAACTGCAACTGAAGTGTGTTGAAATTCATGAGAAAATAGAAGAGGTGAGTGGGTCTGCAAGAAACAATGAACATTATTCGACAGATATTTTGTCCGTTGCATTTCTCCCAACAGATTACAAAACAAAGGAGGATGTACCCGTGACAGTGAGAGCAGATGGTGATTGCTTGCCAGCCTCTGGCAGTATGTTTGTATTTGGTAATGACAAACACCCATCAGAAATTCGAACCCGAATTATCATAGAACAGGTGATGAATGCAGAGTACTATCTAAATGAAGATAATCTTTTGAAAGGCTATGATAGAAGCAATTTCAAAACAGGCACATTGATAAAAGGATACACCATGTATTCAGAAGAATACATGCATGGCAATCACATCACAGACACAGTGATAAAGGAAATCTATTCTTAAGAAGTTCTAAAAATAACAAAAGAAAGAACATATATGGGCATATGGCAGATCCATAGTCTTTCTTCAGTCATTGGGATGATGATTGATTCTATCTATCCTGAGAAAGGCAATCCGTCAGTCAGAAAACATCTTTGTAGACATATATATCCAAGAGAGGTACGTTCATCAATGCCAGCCCAAATTATGTGGACCACAACTAGGCTTGATACGAATAACAATAACTGGGTGCCCAATCATTTCGTACCAGTCTTGCCAAAGAAATCGTCTGATCCTATCACATTTGAAAATGTTAGAATAAAAAATGCGTACAAAGAACTGTTGATTTCGAGATCTCAAAAGCAACAAAACAAAGATAGCAGCAGGATTGAAGACAATACAGTAACCATTGATGCCTGTATTGGAAGTCATGTGCTTGTATTGTATTATGGTCAAGCATATCCTGGTCTGGTTGAAAATGTTGACATGGAGTCCCAGATGGTTTTCGTAGAATGCATGCACACAGTTGGGAAAAAAATAACAACTGTTTTTCGTGGCCACGAAAGATGCGTGATAGAAACTGGTATGATATTGATGACATTATCAGAACAATTCCACCTCCTGAGGCTGTGAAAGGGAATGATTCACATTTGAAAGTCAATGATTCAGACTGGAGAGAAGTCATGGTATCGCTGGGTATAAAGGACTTTGTTTAATTGATCGATCATCTGAAGATAGACTCTTTTATTAACTTTTGTTGTTGTTTGAATATATGTTGTTATCAGTCGTCAGTTCCATTGTCAGAAGTTTCAAGTTTACTTTACTCTTGATAGTATTGTCCTGCATATGCTATATGTGTTTGCTATCTGACTCTTTTCAATGAAGGTCAATTTTTGTTCTTGTTAATCTGAGATTCGATTCGAGATGGAGTTCAAGGTTCATTGTTATTTTTTTTATTTTCTAGTCAATTAACAGCAAGAAATGCTATTTAGTCAACCACATAATGATGATGTCAACTACATAACACATATGTCAACTACATAACACTTGTCAAATGTTGGTGTTTGTGCCTTATACTACTTGATATAATCTATTGTTAAAATAGTTGTCAATATTACAATTGTCATTTATTTCAATTTTATGGTAATTCAATTATAAAAATATTATTTTGGTGCAATCTATACTGAGTTTTATAGTTGATTTACACAAGTTTTCTGACCCTTCCATTAAAAATCAGCATAATGTTAAAAATATGTTTCTAAAAAGTGTTATTTTAACTGTTTTGAAAAAAGTGTGATGGTTTTTATGGAAATATATATCAAGCAAAATGTAAATATTATTAAAAAAAATTAGGGACCGAAACTAAATCCATTATGTAGTTGACATTTGTCCCATACTTGTTTCTATTTTATTTTTTTAAATATGTTTGTAGTAGCATTTAAGATTGCATATTTTTATTTCAGGTTGTATTGTTGTTAATCTATTCAAATTCATTTATTAAAGTTGAAAATTGAATATTTTTTGTATTGTTATTTCACAACTGAAATATTCACATTTTTTGAAAATGACCCAGATACAGATAAGCGCTAAAATTATTCATGTGCACTTTTGATACCTTTTCTGAAATTCTCCAGTCATTAAATCTTTTACAAAATTCATTGATTACAAAAAAAGGAAGATCTGGTATGATTGACATGTTGACAACTCTCCACAAGAGAACAAAATGACACAGAAATTAACAACTATAGGTCATCGTTGCCTTCAACAACGAGCAAATACCATACCGCATACTCAGCTTTAAAAGGCACCGAGATGACAATGTAAAACAATTCAAACGAGAAAACTAGCGGCCTTCAACAACGAGCAATTACCATACCGCATACTCAGCTTTAAAAGGCACCGAAATGACAATGTAAAACAATTCAAACGAGAAAACTAGCGGCCTTATTTATGTACAAAAAATGAACGAAAAACAAATATGTAACACATAAACAAACGACAACCACTGAATTACAGGCTCCTCACTTAAATGTTCATAACATACTAAATATATATTCATATTGAAATTGATAGAAAACCACAAATTGGGAATTTTGGATCTAAAGGAGGAGGGATTAAAAAAAAAACATTTTCCTGTCCCCAATAACCTATGATTTATGATACTTTTGCTGAAATTCTCCAGTCATTCAATATTTCACAAAATTCTTCAAACAACACTTTACATACTTTAAACTACGCTCTGAATGCCCGCGATTTCGCGGGTGTGTTCTAGTAATGCTGAAAATTCCATTGATAAAAATTGGAATTATTTTTTAACCATTTTAAAAGAACTAGAGAGCAGATTTGTACCAACAAAAACTATGACACAAATAGGAAAAAAGAGAAATGTTTTCCCAATAGACAAAAAAAAAAACGAGAGAGTTAATTAGAAGGAAAAATATTCTATCCAAAAAAATTATAACTAAACAAGATCCAGAAACAAGAGCTGAATACAATAAAGTCAGAAACCAGGCCAAAACATCAGTCAATAAACAAAAGAAATTATTCGAAAAAGGATTATCTGAAAATGCCAAAAGAAACCCAAAGGCTATATTGAGCTACATAAAATCCAAATCAAAGACCAGGGAAGGTATAGGTGACCTACATGTAGATACAGAAGATGTAAAATCCGAAAAAAACAGATGACAATAAACAAAAGGCTGAGATACTACCAGAGTATTTTACAAGCGTATTCACTAATGAACCACAAGGCAATATTCCAGAGCCTAAGCATATTCCATTAGATAAAAAATAGAGGAATTAAATATTGGCACTGATTTGGTTTTGAAACACCTACAGAAAATAAAAACGGATAAATCACCTGGCCCTGATGATCTACACCCAAGACTGCTGTTTGAAGTCAAAGAAGGTATAGCTGAACCACTTGGCATCATTTTTAGCCAATCTTTAACACAAAAAGTAGTTCCAAAGGACTGGAAAGGCGCCCTAGTGAGTGCAATATTCAAAAAAGGGAATAAATCACAAGCTAAAAATTATAGACCAATAAGTCTCACATCAGTCGTCTGTAAAATAATGGAGAAAATTATAAGAGAACATATAATTAGTTACATAAAAGAAAATAAACTATTTTCAAACAAACAATACGGTTTTATCTCTGGGAGATCGACATCACTACAACTATTAGAGGTAATAGATAAATGGACAGAAGCTACTAGTATAGACAATGGCTATAAGATTGACTGCATATATACAGACTTCATGAAAGCCTTTGATACAGTACCCCACAGACGACTCGTTAAGAAAATCGAAAATTTTGGGATAACTAATCCATTCCTAGAGTGGATTACAGATTTTCTATCGTATAGAAAACAACGAGTATCAGTTAATGGGGAAACATCAGAGTGGAAAGATGTAACATCAGGAATTCCACAAGGCTCAGTATTAGGTCCCCTGTTATTTGTTCTATACATAAATGATTTGCCAGATTTCGTGACATCAGATGCCTACTTATTCGCGGATGACACAAAACTCTTCAGAATTATTGAAAGCAAATCAGATCAAATTATATTGCAAGATGATCTAAAAAATCTCGAGAAATGGAGTGATACATGGCTGTTGAAGTTCCATCCTGAAAAATGCAAACACATAAATATAAGTAGAGGGGTAAGAGAAGATAAGACAAGTTACAAACTATTAGGTCATGATATAAGCAAATGTATAGAAGAGAAATATATTGGAGTAGTAATTGATGAAGATTTAACCTTTGAAAGACACATATGCGAAAAAGTGAACAAAACAAAACATTAGTGCGAACACACTTAGACTATGCTAGTTCTGTATGGGCACCTTTTAAAAAGAAATCCATTGACAAAATCGAAAATGTACAAAAAAGGGCAACACGACAGATACCAGGATTCAATAAACTGAGCTACCCGGAAAAACTGAAAAAACTTAAGCTGCAAACATTGTCATATAGAAGGGTCCGGGGGGACATGATTGAGACATACAAGATACTTAATGGTAATTACGATCCAGAAACGAGTTCATTCCTTAAATTAATTTCAAGCACTGAAAATAGACATAGCACAAGAGTAAACAGTAATAAAATCATTCACCAACGATTCAAAACAAGTCTGAGGAAAAACAGTTTTTCTGTAAGAATAGCCAAATTATGGAACAGGTTACCGGATAAAGTAACTAAAGCGCCATCTATAAACTCATTCAAAAATAGACTAGATAGATACTGGGAATACGAAGAAATCTATTATTCTGATTATCAAGCTGAATCAACCGGAAGCAGCATCAGAAATAATGGAGACAATAATCAATTATATAAGTCTGGTGAAGAGGAACCCTGAGGATCCTGTACCGGAAAACATCATTAAGTAAATATAATGTCCGTGGGTCTATAATTTTTATATGTCGGTTATCAAACCAAAACTAATTATATATGCATATCTGACATATCTATAAATAGAAAATTAGGCGATGGCAAAACACCCGAGGCCCTCACGGTCCTCTGATGTAAAAAGGAAATAAAATCAGACCTTTTATTGTCAGTGATGATACATAAATAGACCCTCAAATCTGCACATATAGTCATTTAAGGCATAAAAAATGTTTAAATCAGTGTATCAGTTTGTATTCATGCACAATTACAGATTTTTTTCTCGATATAATGATCTATAATCTCAATATTTGGTTGAAGTTGTAGCAAGAGTTTTATGTCGATTAACACTATATATAGTAAATGCATTAATACGTTTCGTTTTATTTATATTCACCCAAATGTTAATTACTAGGGGAATGATAGATTATGTGGTCAACGTGTTGTTTTCGTGATTTCAATGATTGTACGTACTATTGTAAATGTCACACTTTTTCTTATTACTAGTATTTTAAATAATTTAGTAGGTCCAGTAAGACCCCTTTTTGGCCCCAAAATATAGCAGTTTTACAAAATTGTTAAAATGTAAACTTTTAGTTATTTATTGGACAGTAGAATGCTTCTGCTACATGAATACGGGCTGTTTTTGACAATACAATGCACATATATCGGGTACTAGCACCATTAAGTCATGCTAAATTACTGAAATCTTCACAATTCTAGCATTTTAGTTAAATTTAAGACGGTTTTCGTGTGAAACGAAAGTGGCCGCATTCGTGTTCATCCTTAATATTGAAAAGGTTAAGGATGAACACGGATGCGGCCACTTTCATTTTTGACAAAAACCATCTGAAAAGTGACATTTTCGGCATATTTGGTAGATTTGTCATATTTGAGTTTGAATCGGGTCGTTTTTAATGACTAAATCAGTTAAAATCTTTCACATAAATTAATTGATTCAAAGGAAATAGATCTTTCGTAAGATGAACCTGAAATTTGAGGCCAAAATCGGTCCTTATCGGACCTACTCCTTTGGCTCATGTCACGATGCTATGATTGTAAAGCAATACAAAAAATAGTTAGCTTATATATATATATATATATATGAGACTAAATTGACTTCATTTTACTATTTACATTTCATGGCAATTGTCTACTTAAACGTAGAAATCATACACTTAAATAGCAGTCTTATTTTAGAAAGAAACCGGCACAACTTTTATGATTATTTTGATATGACTTGATTTATTTAAAGTTTAAGATAGAGAAAAAATTATCGAAATTGACATATGAGTTGTTTTATTTCGTTCCTATTGTACCTAAAATAACATATTAGAAATTCTCCTTTATTCGAAGATATTTATTAGAATGTTGACATTGTAGAACAGTGAACATGATTATCCTTCCATATTTACTACTATACAGATACGCTGAAGTTAGGTTTCGAACTCAAAACCCCTGGAAAAGTAAGCTGCCTCTCTACTTAAGCTCAGTTGGTAGAGCGGTTGTTTGTTATGCCATGGGTCCACGTTCAAACCGATGCAGGTACATTAGAAGGATAAGCATGCGTTGTTGTTACATTTGATGTACAACTGATAAACCCATGGAAGAGTGTTTAGTTTATGATGGATTCAGTCATTATTTTTTACATAATATACATACTCTTGAGGTGCATGGTAGGTATACTACAGGCGCTCCACATATTTATAATACCCCCCCCCCCATTACCTGGGCCAGCGGAGTATACCCCTATCTTAGTTTTATAGAGCCATGGCTAACTGTTCCAGTGATCTATGGTTCCTACCTCAGTTGATACAGTGGTGGACAAATCATAATTGACTGTTGCACTTGTTTTTCTTGTGGTTAGTTTAGATTTGTAAATGAAATCAAGTGTTTGATTTTTTAATCTTTTATTTTGTATGTGGTCTAGCTAAAAATCGGAAGGTGTTGAATGTGCCTATTTTTGTTGAAAAGAGGGCAACAGATATCAGAGGAGCATTTATACCCATAAATCGTTTATAAACTCAAGACACCATGGCTTAAAAAGAAAAGACAAAAACAAACAATAGTACACAAAACACAACATAAAAAATTAAAGACTAAGCAACATGAACCCCACAAAAACAGGTTTGATCTCAGGTACTCCAGAAAGATAAGCAGATCCTGCTCCACATGTGGCACTAGTCGTGTTGCTCATGTTAGTACAAACCTAGTGACGAGTCTAATCTGGTAGTTCACATTCATGAAAAAGGGGCGGGATTGTAGTTACGACATTAGGAACATATCTGCTATCATCTGTGAAGGGAAATATCAAAACGGTCAACCAACTTGTGATGGCCTCCGTAAAATTTACGCAGGGATGATTTGAACTTCACCATTTAGAACTCTTGGTTGACTAGCTTCCTTGTGAGCAGCAACCCTCTATCAAAGATATCATGATAAGAAATATCAATTGGGAGATATACTCTGTATGCAGATGCTGCTACATAGAAATGGAAAGTTCACAATTGCAAACTTCTATGTCATTTGGTTTCTGGTGGACAGTTGGTTCCTCATTCCTTAGTAATCCTACCACATCTTCTTGTTTTAAAATAAATTGAAAACTTTTTTTCATTTGACAATTTATTGACATAAAAACAGTAATAAATATCAATATAAATAAGTTAATAAATATTATTCTTTATATTTACAATTACATAATTGGACGGACATTCATATTATAAACTACTGGCACAAAGCTTAAAAATATGTCTAATATCTAGCAGAGTCAACTAGTACCTTTCTGTTTTAAAAAATAAAACATGCAACTGCAGATAATTGCATGCATATATTTACCTACTACCTGAAAGTAAGCAAGACTGTATACAAATTTATATAGGTAAATAAATCAAAGACTGCAAAAACCTCATGGGTAGTCAAGGTCCACCCTCATCATAGACGAATAGCTCTTGTCTTCATTCTCATGAATATATATTCAAAGAAACAAAAAATATTGCAAGATATATAATACAGTTATTAATATTTCTTTTGCATAAATAAATCTAGTTAATGCTGTTGGTACTAATATATATTTTTCTATTGATTATTTCACAAAATTAAGCATAAATAATATATTTCTATCAAACGCTGTTTGAATATAAAGTGAATATAAATGTGAAATGAGGTCAGTTTTATTGAG
Organism: Mytilus galloprovincialis; assembly: GCF_965363235.1. Lineage (NCBI taxonomy): Eukaryota > Metazoa > Mollusca > Bivalvia > Mytilida > Mytilidae > Mytilus > Mytilus galloprovincialis. The sequence goes on from NC_134843.1 coordinate 70,882,042, forward strand.
AATCAGCCCCTATGTTCATCCTTAGCTTTATCTGTTTTTCTGTAATGATAACCCTTAATTTATAGACAGAAAAAAGGGGGGGGTGTTAAATATCAGAACAGAAAATAAAAGGGACTGTTCACAGATTTTTGTTATCAAGGTATTGTGTCTTCGGTTAGGATTTAAAAGGATAGACATGCAATATTAGGAGCATAAACTGCATTCTGAAGTTATGAAATTTAATTCTAAAGTTATGAAAATACATACCACATTGAGTAAAATAATTGATTAAAATAATAAAAGATTGACTTTTTTCTAGAATTTAAGCCACATTCATACTTATGTAAAGACTGTAGATTAATTTATTTCTGTGGCTTACCATTTTTAAGGGATTGCAAAAACAGCTAGATTTTGTTGTTTTTCCCAAACTCAACATACAAGACTAAATAACATGTACTTCATTCAACATTTAGATTTGTGGCTTATCTATCTTTATTCAAGAAATCCGTGAAAATTGGTATCCAACAATAATAATTAATCTATCTATATAATCAAAATGATCTCATTTACATAAGACTTAAAATACAGACTAAAACTTCTTTCGATCTTTTGGTGGAAATAAACAACAGATCTGACAAGTTTTCCATTAAATCAGTACTGTACTAAAAGAAATACAACTATCTAAATTTCTATCATGACAGAGACTAGAACTATAACATTACTGATGCTTTGGTGATATATTACATGATAAAATGAAAAATAAATTATTATATAACAAAAACAATAATCACAGTCTTGATTTAGCACAAAAACAGCACGTTAATTATATGACCATAAAACATGTAGGTTAATGCAAAAGATGCACTTTGGCACAACATATAAGATGATAGTCAATGACAAAAAAAATGTGAAATATACTCAAGAAACTAGACATCACTGAGATGGGAGCAATCTCTGTGGGCCTCTCTGTAAATAACATGTGGAAAAAATTGGTATCTTTACCATATGGACATGATAATGTCAACTGAAAGTCTGAAACCAGTTTTGACCTTGACTTTTGGCCTAGGAGTTTGAGCATACGTTATGACACACCCTCTGGTGTTAGTTCATATGTTTAGTGTAAACTTTAAAATCATAACAGTTCTCAAGATATAGAGCAGACACAATCTTAACCATTGGACATGGTGTTGTCAACTGAAACCAAAATTTTTGACCTTGACCTTTGACCTAGGAGTTTGTACATATGTTATGAGACATCCTGTGGTGTTGGTTTTTATACAGTTCAAGTATAAAGTATGGTTTCTCTAGATTTCTCTTCAAAGTGTCGTTGTACAAAACAAAGGAAGCGTGCTGGTGTATAACAATATTATAATGAATTATGTCATTAAAATGTGCCAAAGAAAAAGGCTTGAAATAGTTTTCCCAACATTACTTTAAGCACAAAAATTAACAAATATATGAAATATTAAGGCCTGCAAATAGTCAAAATATGTAATTAAGATATCCATGGGGCTACAGTGCCTGGAACTTGTGTGTAATTGCATCATATATGGGTAATTATAGGGCCACAGGCATAATGTAGAAAGACATCAATAGGACCAAAACATATTTAATTTAAGGCATCAAAAGGGTCAAAATCATATGTAATTGTGTCAACTATAAGTGCCAAAATTACTATTTATAATTTTGAGAAAAGTTTGACTAAAATATTCATTGAACAAACGAAAGAACAAGGTGAATGCAAAATAGCCTCCACTCCTAGAGTGGAATATAATTAACAGACTTATGAAATAGCTACACACAAAAATATAGTAACATGAAAATCTGGTGAAAATATCACATGACACAAATATGGCAGATTGATAAAAGTACAACAAATAAGATTGCAAAGATGAATAAAAACAACAAATAAATAATATGAAAGTATAACAATTTATAACCCTTTCACTAAACTATGAAATATCAACAAAATTTAACTTTTTCATTCAAATTGGCAAAATCAACAATAACCAATGCAGTCAGCTACTTTAAAACTTAATAAAATCTGAGAAATATATTAATCATTATATTTAGAGCACTTTATTTGGTCAGATACACAACCATTAGGTAAAAATAAGATAGAGCTAGTGCAGTTCGGTGATAAATTATTCCAGTAGGATAATTCTAATGATTGGGCCTTAAAAAAGATTATTTTTGTTTGTCTTAATCCTACCTACCCCAAAAATTGCATATCTTTGTTGCAAAAAAAATTTTTTTTTAAATTAAAAATATGCCCACCTACCTACCTGCTGTTTCAACCTTAGGGTAGGGTTTGGACAAAACCAAAATATTTTTAAGTGTGGCCTTACGAGATAAGATTGTAAGTGAAATTAATATCTTATAACTAATACTATTCACCAATATTCATGCAAATGGGATGGATGAATATAATGCTTTCCCAAATGAACATCCTATCCACTATAATTTGTTAACTTTAATCTATAGAGATCTGAGAACAATACCCCCTTAAAAAGATAGGGTGCATAGTAAGATTTCAAACATTTCCCTTGTGCAAGGTAGATTTAAAATTAACGCATTTTTTTGTTTTTTGTTCTTCATTTTCATGTTTGATTTAAAACGGATTTCATGCATGGTAGATTTACAAGTAATACATTATTTTTCAAATCAATTATAATAGATTTTTACCTATTAATACTAAAAAAAGTAATAATCAACAATTGTCACTGAGATTCTATATCCAAGTCAGGTCTGGATCAAAATATTTTAAGACAAACTAATCACATGACTGCTTAATAATACCACATGACAGACATGTGACAATCACAGTGATACAATATTAAAGCTATATATTTGTCAATATCAATGTTTTAGGACTAGGAATTCATAATACAATGATAAAAAGATTAAAACCACAAACCCTTGTACCTATTAATCAAAAACTTGAACTGAACAAAAAGAAAGAAAAAGGAAAATTTGTTAGGCACCAAAAACATATTATGCTCATCTCTACGTTCAAAAGAGGATATCTTGATTTTCTTTTATAGGAAAAAGTAATGGATATGCAGATTTGAAGCTTTTTGAAAAAATTAGAGACAAACATTTCATCAAATGAGCTGATTTCACAATTTTACTTACATATATTTATCTAGACCTATATTCACAAAAATTGAAGAAAAAAATTCCATAAATCTAATGAATAATCATTTAGCAATGAAAAAACTCCCTGGATTGTAAATTTATGAAATATAGAAACATCTGATATGATAATTGAGTTAACATTTGTTTGATCCAGTATATTGTAGTCGAGTAATCACCAGACTTTGTCTATCCAGTATTTTCTAGTCGAGTTATCACCAGTCTTTGGTTGATCCAGTATATTCTAGACTTTGTTTAATCAATTAATTACTATTCTGTTTTTGATCCAGTAATTACCATTCTGTCTTTGATCCAGTGATTACCATTTTGCTTTTGATCGAGTAATCTCTAGCTGATTTTGATCGAGTTATAATTACCAGTCTTTATTTGATCAGTATTCACTAGCGTTTGTTTGAATGAGTAATCGCTAGTCTTTTTATATTTTTTAGTGCAGTAAATCTATAGATTTGGAATATTTTGGTTATGAAATTAACAACAAAGACAAGCCTACATCTACCAATCCAGTAAACCTTTAATTAAAGACTTTTCTCTGCTTTCTAATTTCTTAACTTCTAATGTAAAACTGTCATTTGAACCTGAAATGACAAATTATAGTAGGTCTTTCAGTGTAATACAATAAATGAGGTTAAAATCAATAAGGCAGTGAACAACAATATCACTTATGTAACCTTTACATCCAGAGGTCAACCTATAGTCAAGGTTAGACGACACCTGTCAGATAAACAGAGGTCAACCTAAAGTAAAGGTTAGATGACACCTGTCAGATTAACAGTTAGGTCTCATTGATTATGAAATTCCATCTGAGACATCTCATTTCAAAGTTCACTAATAGTCTATTTTATTGTTAAATCTTCGGTTATTTCTCATTTGTACATATCAGTGATGTACAATTCAGTGGTTGTCGTTTGTTCATGTATATCATTATTACCATATAGCTGGTTATTTTTGCTGGTGTAATATTTCGCGATTTCATTCAATAAGGTATACAAATATTTTGAGGGTTATTACTTTGGCGGACTTAAAACTTTTATTAAGACCATGCATGTGCACTTTTAAATTGGCAGATTTATTTTGGCGATTTTGTTCAATTTGCAAAAATAAGTTAAAATTTACACCCCCTGAAAATAATCTCCTAAACGGTAATTGTTTTTCTTTTCTTGTTTTGTACATTACTTAGGCCATTATTTTTTCGGTTTAAATTATTTTTACATCCATTATTTCAGGCCCTTTAATAGCTTACTATGTGCAGTGTTCATTTGGAGACTTTGGTAAAAAAAGGTTTGCAAAGTCATTTTTTATTTTCTTTCAAGTGGAAGGCCGTCGTACATAGCTAGTAACCAAGTCGAAAGTCCAACTGCAAAAGTGGAAGGTCGCGGAAGTCAGACAACCGCTAATTTGAAACCCCTGCCTCCAAATTGAAAAGATACGAAAATTTTGTCTTCTAATTTGAAATTGCCGCCAACAGCGCAGCAACTTAATGCAACGGAAATATTTCATTCAGATATAGTAAACCAGTCGATCATGTGATACGAAGTGAAAAATAAGTGGGAAATTTGAAAAAATTACGAAAAAAAATATAGCGACGTGCTTGCGTTGGATAGCACTGTGGTCAGCGCAATAGAACAGCGGGAAATTGTGATAGCGCTGAAAACGGCCTTGGGAAAACACTGATGTGGTATGGATTTTGCTCAATGTTGAAGGTAGTACAGTGACCTATAGTTGTTTTAACTTCAATGCCATTTGGTTTCTGGTGGAGAGTTGTCTTATTGGCAACCAAACCACATCTAATTTTTGTATTTGTGCAAAGCTTTAGTGAAACATATGAGTACTTTTGCTTACAATGTTCAACCCTTCTAGAAAGATGCTTTATACTTGATATATGAATTGGATATTAAAGTAATTAATTTTCTTATTAATATTTGTACATGAGATCAGCATTTATTGATGATATTGAGTTAATAATACTCAGTAAAAGTATATGTTCTCCTTTCTATATTATACCTGAACTGCAAATCTTTTTCAGTTTCTGCAGAAAATCGAAGAAGGTCTCATTTAATGCAGAATGTCCCTAGAAAAAAATAATTCTTTATAAAATTTTAGTAAAAACAGTACATTACCATGATTACATAGCAATTATAAAAGTGTACTTTTTTCTATTGATTTTGCTAATAAAGTATTTACACTTTTGGTATTTAGCTGTATTTTGCCTCTGATTGACCTTAGATCTACTCCAAATCACCTTTTTGAAGTCAAGCAACAATCACGTTTTAATTGTGTTGTCAAATGTTGTGAATTATGAAGTCAAAGTTTATGGGAATCTTTGTGATTTTACATAATTGCAGACAAATTTGCATACAAGTGTAAATACCTCTATTAAAGACATTTGTACATACATTATACATTTCAGGGGCCGTATGCATAAAACATCTTAACTTAAGTATTCCTTAAACTTAGATTTCACTAAGAATTTCCTTAGTTAAGTAAAATTCTTAAGTGGTATGCATAAACTTACTTAAGTCTTCACTTAACTAAGGCATACTTAAATCGGAACCTTTCTCTAATTACCGTATGATATATACTAGCTCATCACATGTACTCACCCGTGTAAAAGTTTGTTATGATTATTTAAATTTGTTGATCAATGCATGCTTTTATTTTAAAGAGCTGGGGTTAAATTGATATTGGTATACATGTAAAACAATTCAATAGAACCATAACATAGTATAATGATCAACAATTGGCGCATATAAGACAAAGCTTTTTAAGGTTGATGTTTTGACGGATGAGCATTGGAGGAGAATATTTCGGTAATCCAAGACTTTCCTCTTCTAAATCTTTAATCATCTTTTAATAGGTGTAATATTTTCTGGATACAACAATATGTTTTAAACTCTAACAATACATGATCAAGGTTTCAGTGGCGTAGCACAAGACTAAGAGTATCATTGTAAGCAAATCATTTTACAAAACAAATCATTATACACTTTTTTCAATAAAATGTTTACTATAATAGTTCAGCTTATTATGCGCTGACATCTCTCTTTCCAGACCCCTTGCTTACATTTGCTTATGGTTTGAAAAAATCTATTTTGATGTGAAATTCACATTTTTATCACTTCCCTTTTACAACAAAAAAGGGTGAGGGTAGAATTTTTTTCCAGGAATCCATATACAAACTAGGGCATTTTTCAAAAGTCCTACAATCTTTACTAAACCAAATTATTACAGTAAGTATATTCTCAACATATTAACGTACTTAGCAATATTTTCGATGCCGCAATATATCTCATTGAATATATAAGGAAATATAAAAAGATAATTTGATACGAGTAAGCCGGGTATCATAAATAACTTATATGATCTTATATAAATTTCGAATTCCATAGGGGTGTAGGAGTGTGGACTTCTGACTGCCGTAACAGTGGTTCCATAAACAATTAACTTATTGTTTAAACAAAATGGAGGTCCATGTCCACATCCGCCTCCCTTTTTTATGAAAGAAAATCTACCCTGGGTAGGTCTTAAAACTTTTTGATTTTGTTCCTGTAAAGTGAAAAAAAAAATAGGGTATGCCCTACATCTTTAAAATAAAACTAAATTGAAAATTCAAATGATCCCCCACCCCCCCCCCAAAAAAAAACAACCCACAAACACATGATATAAAAAATGTGGCTTTGCATGCCCTCTCTTCATTCCTTAATTTTGTTTTAACTTACGGTTACAAATGATCCCCCAGCGGTTCATTAAAAAAAAATTAAAACGTGCACGTAGAACCATGAATTACATGAGTATAAAACTGAGTACTTTGCGGTATAACACGAGATATGGGAAATTGTATATAACTACCCACTGTTATCTCTTGATTTGTTGATTATACGTGATTTGAAGAAAATTACGATGATCGTTAATATTTAGCAATACATGAACGAATAATTAGTATTTCATTACTGATATAGTTATTAATCAATTTAATTGTAGGTAACCTATTAATGTTCTGCAAAAAACGCATACTTTCGATTGATCTTTAACTATTTTTGAAAATTTAAGGAAGCTCTATAGGTACCTTAGACTTAAGTGTTATCTTAGGCGTTTCCTTAGTATAAGGAGTTTTATGCATACCACTTAAGTTTTGTGGGCGTGACTTAAAACAACTAAGATTTTACTTAGGAAATACTTAGTTTAAGATTTTTTATGCATACCACTTAGATAAAAAGGGCGGAGTTTCTTTAACTTAAGTGTTTACTAAGGAAAATCTTAACTTAAGTAGCTTTATGCATACGGGCCCAGATCCTTTATTTCAGTAAGCATCCAGATTGAAACTTAAAATTTCTTCTCCAATAGCCATTTATTTCCATATGATATAAAACATAAAAGATTATCAGTAAGCTTTGTACCTCAGGTTCCTCATCCCAGCTGTCCCAATCAGAACTCTCGTTCTCACTATCACTGTCAGCTGGAGATTTATTACCTCCCCTGTCACTATGCTGACTGAGGGCGCTGAGTCTCCCTGATGGTAAACTACCACTGTTGTTACTCAAGTTTAAAGTCAAACATTCAGGAAAAGTACCAGGACTGTTTGCTGAAATAAAATAATTTTATCTATATTAAGATGTTACATAAAATGTTAACAGTTTTTGCTCATTAAATATGAAATAGTAGTTTCTTTTTTGTACATGTCAGTCTGATTAGGTTTTGCAGTCATAAAAATTTCAACACTCAGAATTCAACCAATTAAAATACTGGTATTGGATTTGGTGTTACGAGCACAATTTGTACTCCCAAGTACTGAGTAAATTTTGATGACTGAGTGTCCATGTCTTGTTGTTTAGCTCTATATACACAGGGGTATAGACAACCACCTTTTCAATTTTAATCATTTTACAATTAAATAGTTTTTGATTTAAGGTCTTAGTTTACATAATTTGTAACAAATCCCATTGTAACTGCAGTTTAATTTTTGGGATCCTTCTGAAATATTTATATAATATTTGGTTCTAGAAAGGAAATCATGTTTCAAACTTGAAAAGATTTTCAGACTTGCCAAACTTGCTGGAGTTGTTAAATATTCAACTATCATGAGCACTTGTCATGATAACAGACTGTTTTCTGTCTTTTAGAGTATGAAAAAACGTTCAGATTTTTTTGTGCTGCTTTAATTTTCTGGATAATTTAAAAGAAACATTAAGTAACTTCCTAAGATTAAAAATCTACAGGTTTAAAGTATTGTATTCACCCATAATAGCTGTGTCTTCACCGTCCCACTCATCAATACAGTCAGGACTACCAGACATTGGGATATCATTAGATAACAGGTTAAAGTCATCATCCTGTCGTGGGGAATGCTCCATGTTAAAATACACATTCTGTAATAAAAAAAAAAAAAAAACATTAAATAACTGTTAATGTAATGAAATGTTACATGACATAAATATAATTGTTCATGCCTTGAGGATCTACAGCTGCATGCCTCTTCTTTATATTATATGTAAACAACACAAAAGAAAACTAATACACAATATTTAAGATAATTTACTACATGTTTTACATTATAACTCTGAGGCTACAAAAACACATTCTACTAATCATCAATAATCTGTCGAAGGATGTCAAAGGGTGACATGAATGTATTCTCACAAACAATGAAAAACATATCAGTATATCAGTAGTTTTATTTATATAATCAATGGCAACAACTATTCATTGTTTAAAGCAATGTTTTATTTTGACCAAAGCTTTAGTTAAAAGCTACAGTTTGAAGGTTTGATTGATTGGTTGATTTTTTGCATGCAGAGTAGGAAATATTTAATGCATTTTCAGTATGAGTTTGTGTATTGTCCACTGAATTCTATTTTTTGTCCTGCTTAAAAGGGAGTTTGGTATAATTTACCTTATATTCATAAAGTGAAGATAATTGTATACTTACATCACTGACTCTAGAACATATAGCCACCAGTATAATCCTAAGATGTCTGGTAGGATTAATGACTTTACACAGAACTAAATAAGCTGAGAGTATCTTTTGTACCATATGTAGGTCTGCAGTCTTCAAATAAAAAAATTAACAAATTTTATATAGTAGAAAAAAGTAGGAACTCCATACATAAATATAATATCTTTAGTACAGTTATCAGGTTGAGAGGTAGTGGATTTTGTTGCAATTTAGCCAAGGACATTAAAATAGTAAAATATGGTTCTTTTCTTCTAAGCCACATATTTTCAAGACCATCAAAAAAGTTTGGTCCACCAAGATCCAGAATAATTTCAAGCATATAAAAAAGAATTACTTGTTTTGAATAGTCACTTCTACCTATAAAACAATCTTAATAGGCACTTCTACCTATAAAACAATCTTAAGGTGGGGAGTCCAGTAGTCCTACACATAATACTATAACTTTCTAGGATTATCTCTGTCGTTTTCTTCTAATGTATCAAGTTTTGTCAATATCAATCAAGGCAACTGGATAGAATGACAGAGAGGCTGATAGACATACAGGGTGGTTCCTTTATAACCCAAAACTCAGGGTATATTTACCTTCATTGTAATAATAGCTGCTAGTTCCTTCAGTGTCAGATGAATACACTTTAGACAACCTTGCATCTGTTGTTGATCAGTCAGACCACTCACAAAATCTGTTATCTTTGAACCCAAGGTATTCAAACTGTAAAAATAAAAAAATCGTGTTTAATTCTGACTTCCACAGAGATGTCATAAAAATAACTTCATAAGAAAGATTTTAAAGCTTCTTTGCAGAAAAGTCTTATTTCTGGAATATTCTTGCTACCTTAATATAAAGAATAAGCTTCATCCAAAATAAATTCTAGCAAGTGAATAGAAAAATACAAATACCTGGAGTGGATCTAGAATTTAAAAAAAAAGGGGGAATGGGGGCTTGCAAGCCAACAAGTGATACTTATAAAAGTATTATTCATTTCTTAATGTGGCATATAAATATTTGCATATGCCCAGAGTAAATTATGTTTCCATACATGTAGATCTTTTGATTTCGATCCTTTCTTCTTCAAAATAAAAATTCACTGATGATATTGACATGTTTATTTTACATTCAACATGTTCAAGGTATCCTTGATTGTACCTGATATTCATATGATGAAGACATAATCTTTCAATCAGTTTAATTGAGGTCTGGAGCTGGCATGTCAGTTAACTGCTAGTAGTCTGTTGTTATTTATGTATTATTGTCATTTTATTTATTTTCTTTTGTTACATCTTTTGACATCAGACTCGGACTTCTCTTGAACTGAATTTTAATGTGTGTATTGTTATTCTTTTACTTTTCTACATTGGCTAGAGGTATAGGGGGAGGGTTGAGATCTCATAAACATGTTTAACCCCGCCGCAATTTTGCGCCTGTCCCAAGTCAGGAGCCTCTGGCCTTTGTTAGTCTTGTATGATTTTAAATTTTAGTTTCTTGTGTATAATTCGGAGTTTAGTATGACGTCCATTATCACTGTACTATTATGCATATTTTAGGGGCCAGCTGAAGGACACCTACGGGTGCGGGAATTCTCGCTACATTGAAGACCCATTGGTTGCCTTCGTCTGTTGTTTGCTCTATGGTCGGGTGGTTGTCGCTTTGACATATTCACCATTTCCTTTCTCAATTTTATTTTTATGTTATTCAATAGAATTATCTATTTTTCTGATTGAACATTTTCATAGTTGTAGATTTATTCAGAGTTTTGGAGACCATCATGTACAGAACTGTCATAATTTATCATTAAACTGATCAGTGAAATTTCTCATCCCACATTGCTTTTAGTTTTATTTATGCATTATTGAGACAAACTTTATGTTTGTATGAGCATAGCGAGGGAGAACATAATCATTTATCACATATATTAAGCTCCATAAGTCTCACAAATCACTTTAAGGCTCACATACATGTACATAAGTTTTATCTATCTTTAAAAGGTAGAAATCCTGTAAAACTCACCAATCACACATAGTTTTACAGACATGATTATTATCTATAAATAGTCCAGTATAATGTGCAATAACAGGTAACATAAGGGAGGAACTCTCTACAGGTAAACTCAGAAGGAATGGCTTGATCCCATGGTGGACCTCTGTCACAAAAAACTTCTCTACCTGTTTGGCACACTGTAGTTTTGTCTCTGGTTTCACCAGACAACAGCTGAAAATACACATACATATTTTTATTATATACTTAGTAGTAAATACAGATAAATTGTATGTGTAATACAATAAATGGCAAGCATGCTGTATCAGCCACCCGTGATGATATCGATATCAGCACGGTTGCAAAAGCTTTATCACACCTTTAAACTGTATGATGTCACGTCATCGATTGCAGTCACTGGCAAAGGCTTTATCGAAACCCTAATCTGTATGACGTCATGCCAAACCTATAATCTGTATGACGTCATTTCAATACTCCTTATCTGTATGACGTCTTGTCACAAAAAAACATCTACGTGAGGTATATGTATATAATAAAGTGTATATGATATGGCTTTTTCAATATCACACAACGTATCAACCCTCAACCAATATAATCCCTCGAGCAGAGCTCTTGGGATTATATTGGTGTCTCGGGTTGATACGGATGCGATATTGAAAAAGCCATATGATATTCTCTATGTATTATACAGACATAGTCGTATTCAGTCTTATCGTGCTATATTACTTATACTACAACATATGGTTACAACAGAAAGATGACTAATGACATTTTTTTAAGTTAACATGTTTCCTTTAAGAATCATCTAATGTCTAAAATACTGTAGATAAAAAATTCATACTTATGTTTGTTCAAGGTTATTGTTGTTTTTTTGACATTGTTTAACATCTCACAGCCTGAATACTACTGTTGCCCTATTTATTCACCCCTTATTTTATTGATTTTGTAATTACATTGTATCATAGATCAAATTTATTTGTTCAGTGTATGTTCATTAGTATTAACATGTCTTTTGATTGAGTTAAGCCATTTCAATTGATATTTTATTGTGTTTTTTCTATGTTGGGATGTTACAGTTTAGTTTCAGATAATGGTGAAGGTTTGTACCTATCAAAATGTTTAATCCTGCTGCATTGTTTGCACCTGTCCTATACCAGCAACCTAATGTAAAATAGTTGTCTTTTGTTTATGTAGTTCCTAAGTGTTTCTTGTTTCTCCTTTTTTATATAGATTAGACTAGATTAGATAGATTATCTGGGCCTTTTATAGCTGACTATGCGGTATGGGCTTTGCTCATTGTTGAAGGCAGTACGGTGACCTATAGTTGTTAATGTCTGTGTCATTTTGGTCTCTTGTGGACAGTTGTCTCATTGGCAATCATACCACATCTTCTTTTTTATATAGACTGTTGGTTTTCCCATTTGAATGGTTTTACTCTGGTCATTTTTGGCACACTTAATGACTTTATAGCTTGCTGTTTGGTGTGAGCCAAGGCTCTGTGTTGAAGACCAAACTTTGACCTTTAATGGTTTACTTTTACAAATTGTGACTTGGATGGAGAGTTGTCTCATTGGCACTCATATCACATCTAATATCTAAAAACAATATCATATTTCAGTGTCGTAGGCAGATTCAGACTTTTTCTTTTTCAGGGGGAAAAAAATCACGTTTTCAATTGAAAATTGAATGGCCTCTTCTGTATTGGGCTGATAAAAGAAATTGTTATTTGTTGTCAATAAAAAGTTGTCATTTCTAAGTATAACTTTAATAGAGTCATATGGTTTTCTGATAGTTTTCTGTTAATGGTGAATTCCACTTCATTCCTAGCAAAATTCAGAACCGTGCCACATCTATATCTGTCAGTCCCAAGTCAGGAATCTGTAATTCAGTGGTTGTCATTGGTGGCTGTCTGTCTTTTTTTATTATTGTTTTGTCATAAATCAGGCAGTTGCTTTTGTTTTGTTTTACATTTTGTCATAGTGAGGCCTTTTAAAGCTGGCTATACTGTATGTATTTTGTTCATTGTTGAAGTCCATAAATAGCCTATAGCTGCTTAAATCCACTTTATTTAGACTGTTAGATAGTTGTGTCATTGGCAATCATACACTATCCTTTTTTTATACTGTTTATTGAGATTTACATTAGTTGACTTTACCTGAGGTATCCTTCAAAAGGTGAGGAGAAGAGTCGTATATCTGCTCCCTGTAGTAACTCTTTGGAAATTCTAGTATTAGGGTGAGAAAAACAAAACAGTAACTTCCAGAAAGACAACAGGGTAGCTATCTGACTAAATCTCTGAAAATAAAAATTAATATTTGATTTTGACAAGACATGTATAAGGTAAAAATAATTGATCACTTTTTACTAACTTGTTAAATAAGTGTTACAAGTCTTTTTAATGGATTTTTGAAATAGGCTACTTTTGATTTCAAATATCCTGCTAATAAGTGATTATTTAATTGAATCATTGAAAGCAAATAATTCATAACATTGAATTAATTTTCAAGGGAGAGAATTTGCTATTAAATTGTTGAAAGTAATTATTTGATTAAATGGGAACAATATTTTGCTTTGGATTGTTGATGGTAATTTGCTTGATTAACTTGTTGATGAGTGAAACATTTGTGAACTAACCTGGTCATTTGGAATGTTGAAGTAACTGTGAGCTGCTATAATGGTGCTTGCAGATACCACTGATAATCTGTCAAACACTGGTCGTTGTAATAATATGTCAATGTAGGGGAGGTAACTCTGTATATTTACTGTAACACTGGAGACTATTTTGGAAATAACTCTTTTACACATGTCATGGTCCTACAAAATATTCATAATAAATAAATGCTATACATTTGTACTCATCGATAAAGAATTCACACAAATCATTTATTTAATAGACCACTTTCGAGTTCATCCGTCACCGGAAAAAACTCGTCAATTATACACGCCTTTATGACGTCATTTACCAGATCGAGGGGCTCGCCTGTATCCCTGCACTATTTACGTTCATCAAGCGTCTTAGTGATCGTCACTGTGAAGGATAAACTAGAAATAATGGTTGTTCTGTAGGTACTTATTGCCAATTCCCTAATGACAGCAGTGCTGGTTGTCAATTTTGAGAATTCAATTTGCCGAATAATTCGTACAATATAGAATTATAGTTTTCCAACCACTCGCTCAACATTGGAATGGAAGTGACGACGCCCCTAAACGCACAAATGACGGTGATAAAGGCGCGTATAATTAACGAGTTTTTTCCGGTGACGGATGAACTCGAAAGTGGTCTATAGATACAGAACGTATTGATTATAGTTCATCATAGAGGGTGGTTAAGGGATATTTTCATGCAACGTGTTTTGACATTTTCATTTCACTACAGCCATGAAAAAGGTTCTTTATTCATTGTGTTTCATGAAATCTGTAAAAAAATCAAAGTGCAAGAAATTTTTTATTGTTCGTCCATCCTGAAATAGCAATTTATTTTGCATTCTTTTGTGCAGATACCCCCCTTTACACCACTCATTATATAGTCAATAATCATTCTTCTGAAGAAGATATATAATGTAAATGATTATGATAAAGCAATTTTGTAAAGCTAACAATTTGCTCCTAAAATTCGCTTTAAATATGCATGGTCATGATGGTTACCAATGACAAACCAAGAATTATTTTCACTTTTTTAATATAACAAAGTTTAATCATTCTTCCAAGATAACACAAAAGTTTATAAACTTTCTCTCTACTAATCACTTGTAATCAAATTATTCAAAAATATTGGGTATACACTCAAACTTTGTTAACTAGAAAAGTTTGTATCAATTTCTTGAGCAAAAACATTTGTCATTGGATGTGAATGATATCCATATCACCATATCAAACATTTTTGGAGTGATTTGACAGATATCGTATTCTATAAATATATAAATTAAAACTAGTATTTTCAACTCAATTTACACTTTAATAAAATTGAGAATGGAAATGGGGAATGTGCCAAAGAGACAACAACCCGACACTAGAAAAAAACAACAGCAGAAGGTCACCAACAGGTCTTCAATGTAGCGAATACTTTAAGTAATCTAATAATTTTAATCTAAAGCTAATACATTTTTCTGGAACAATTTGCCATCAGGCATAAAACAATCTTCTTGAAACAAAGACAATAATCTATCACCTCCCAAGTTTCTGTGATAATTGAATTAGATTGTGACATACAGTAACAGATTAAAATAACAAGGGAGACAACTTATTTGCTATACTGCATCAAGGGAGATAATTTATCTGCCATGCATTAAGTGGTTTCTGTATCAAGGGAGATAACTTACCTGCCATGCATTAGGAGGTTTCTGTAACAAGGGAAGTACCTTGGGTGCTATAAACAGTTTCGTATAAAAAACTAGGGGTTATTCCCCGACTAAAAATAACCATGGTGGGAAACCCCTGTTTATTTACTCAATTGGTGAAAAAGTATCATGTTTTTTGTATTTGATTGTAAAAATTAGTTAATTAGCTTTGAATTAAAACAGGTTGAATGATTGAAATAATTTTAAAAATTATATTAACTTTACATGTTTAGAGGGGAGACAACACTGTAAACAACCTGTTTTTTTGGCAGTGAAAATTGAAAACTTATTTGCAGCCACTGTAGCTCTTTTCGGAGCAGGAAACCGTACCCTGAAACAAGATTTTTTTGAAAGGCCAGGTAAAAACCTACAAATTTCATACAGTTTTGATTATGTAAAATGTGCATGAATCATGTCTTCATGGGTGTGCACATGACCAGGTTTCAAGTTTTTTATGTTCAAATTAGACCTTTTTTCCCCCATGTTCATTGGATGGAATATTTTTAATATATTAAAAGTACACATTATTTTTATTGCATTATAAACTAGAGAACATTCTGATTCCAGTGATATCTAGTTTTATACAAGTATCTTTATTAATCAGTCCACCACTAAGGGTCACTTATGCATGGTCCCTCAAAATGTGACGTCATAGAAAAAAACTGTTGATTGCACCCTTAAAGGGACAAATATATATTATAGTGATGTTTTCGCATAGAAATGTGTACGTGAATGGAGTTAAACAATTCTGAAAAATATTGTACGGCACGTATACTTTAATTTAAAAGCATCAGTTTGGTATATTTAATGCAAATATTACAGATTTGTACATAGCAACCAGAAATAAGAAAACCAGACTCTGCGCGAATATTGAAGTTTTTTTCAACTTTTTGTGACGTCATATTTTATTCAATCTCTCATATATTTGGAACCAAAAGTTGCACATGCAAAGTGTAGATTTTTTCTACTTTGACCTGTATTTCTGATCAGTGTGACATAAATTTTAATTCATTATAATATATATTTGGTACTTTTTAAAGTCATAAAGGTACAAGTGCCATCCCTAAGAAAAGCACTATTTCCATATTTTTCTCAACTCAGCTATAACTTAGTTCACATAATACTAGGGACAAAATATATTTAAAGTAACTTTAGTCATGCTTATTTCAAAGTTTTTATTCTATTTATTCAAAAGAAACCCTATTTTATGATTTACTTTCTTTGTAAAACTGATGAAAATGAGATACAGGAAATGTTTGGAGTTTGCTGGTTAAACTGTTTGCCACTGGCCAATATGCCAGTACTACGCGACATGAAAAAAGAGCTGTATTTTCACTATTCGTGGTCACAATCCTTAAAGTCAGACATCATTTTAATCGGTATAGTGTACAGATTCAGAAAAGCTAAGAAATTTTAATATATCGCATATAAAGTTTTGCCTTAAGGGTGCTATAAACAGTTTCGTATAAAAAACTAGGGGTTATTCCCCGACTAAAAATAACCATGGTGGGAAACCCCTGTTTATTTACTCAATTGGTGAAAAAGTATCATGTTTTTTGTATTTGATTGTAAAAATTAGTTAATTAGCTTTGAATTAAAACAGGTTGAATGATTGAAATAATTTTAAAAATTATATTAACTTTACATGTTTAGAGGGGAGACAACACTGTAAACAACCTGTTTTTTTGGCAGTGAAAATTGAAAACTTATTTGCAGCCACTGTAGCTCTTTTCGGAGCAGGAAACCGTACCCTGAAACAAGATTTTTTTGAAAGGCCAGGTAAAAACCTACAAATTTCATACAGTTTTGATTATGTAAAATGTGCATGGATCATGTCTTCATGGGTGTGCACATGACCAGGTTTCAAGTTTTTTATGTTCAAATTAGACCTTTTTTCCCCCATGTTCATTGGATGGAATATTTTTAATAGATTAAAAGTACACATTATTTTTATTTCATTATAAACTAGAGAACATTCTGATTCCAGTGATATCTAGTTTTATACAAGTATCTTTATTAATCAGTCCACCACTAAGGGTCACTTATGCATGGTCCCTCAAAATGTGACGTCATAGAAAAAAACTGTTGATTGCACCCTTGTCACAATGCACTACTGTTTCCTATAACAAGGGAGGCTACTTACCTGCCATGCATTAGGAGGTTTCTGTAACAAGGGAAGTAACTTGTCACAATGCACTACTGACTCCTATAACAAGGGAGGCTACTTACCTGCCATGCATTAGGAGGTTTCTGTAACAAAGGAAGTAACTTGACACAATGCACTACTGATTCCTTTAACATGACAGAAGCAGCATATGTCAACAGGCAAGTTTTCTTTGGCAAATAAGCTTTCCATATGTTTTCTAAAATATTGATGTCATACCATCGTATCACCTCTGCTAAACATGGTAAAACCTGGAAAAAGCATCATATGGATATTTTTATGTACTGACTATGGCTTGAATATATAGTGATTTTACCACGGGTTGGCCCTTTATGACAAATATTTTACCCTGTAAAATACCCTGTAAAATATCGGCATAAAGGGACAACCCGTGGTAAAATCACGAAATATTCAAGCCCCCATTAATTATTTCGATTCTAATAGGCCAAATAAGGCAATTCTTTTTGATCAAAGTTCTCTAGGTGGAGGCAAATATTTGCCGTTGCCATAAATAAACGCACTTTAACCCTTTACTTCATGGATATTTTTTTTTTAAATACTTGATTCGCATAGGATTTTTTCAGTAAAAAAATCATCAGGTTTAAAGTGTTAATGCATTGTGAAAACTAATATTTCATCAATGAAATTCAAGTCAGATATTCTCATGAATCTCCTTTTCATATTGGATACAATTTTTTTTAAGTCTGATGCAGACATTTTGGAGACATAGCGTTTCAACTGAGGTACTACACAGGCGTCAAAAGGTGTCATTATGGAGTAAAGGGTTAAACTGAATTATTGACATGCTTAAACTATTTACAATGACGTATTTAGATAGTTTTGGCTGAATTTAAATGATAGTTTACTTATAAATCTTAAATATATAAAAAATTTTGACTTATACCACATTTTAGCATTGTTTGTTTATGTTTCCTTGTTGTGATGATTTTCGGTTTCTCAAGTGTGTATTTTCCTGTAAAATGCTTATATTCTTGCGTCAACGTTCTATGGCGTTGGGTACCTCATTCATAAAAAAGCATATGACTTGGGAGTATAATCGGAACAGCCCTGGCAATATATATTCATATTTTACCACGGGTGTATACTCAAAGTGTTTGAAGGACATCCTAGAATAACTAGTTTAGACATACATGCAAGTCCCAGTTGTTTTAGACTAACCTGTTTAGACATCCGTTTGAGTTCCCACTGATTGTCTGACATACACTGCAATGTCTGATGAAGAATTGTTATTAAGATATTGCTGAGAAAATCCACATCTACCACATGTACATCTTTTTTTAGGAGTTCTTCAATCTTAGAATTATTCTGTTGACTGTAAAAAAAGATTTTGTTTTATAAACTTCACAAAAACTACATTCACAAAATACATACGTGTTGCATCAAACTATTCAGAAGTAATTTAGCATACTCAGTGGAGTGTTGAATTAACAGATCGTTAAAAGGGAGTATTGATTGTTCTATGAAAATCAATTATCAAGACTTTTTTCAATTTCGAAATAAATATATTTGAAACATTTTTTTTTTACAAAATTTCAATTTTTCCCTTATGAGTGAATCTTATACTTGGTATCAAGTTTAAATTTTATGTTAATTTCAAGCATGATGGGTATAAAACTGTTGGTACTAAACATTTAAACCAAATCTATTTTTACTCTATACAAGCTTAACTTGGAAATTCAAAATCTGCTTAAATATTTTTTTTAATGAACCACATGTATAACTCTACTTATGCAGACAAAACTCATGATTTAGCCGTAGTCTTTTTTGTATATTTATTTATTTCAAAGTCTTAATGAAATAAATTGACAGAACTAACCTATTTTTGAGTAATTTCTCCACCTCCTCTAAAGATGTACTATGCATATAATGCTGACAATTCTTTTGATTTTTCTGTAAAAAAACCAAAAAGGTTATACAAACATTTAAGTGGGTTCTACACTGTTCTCCAAGCTCTCAAGTCAGTCTTAGTCAAGAAATATATAGGTATAATCATAAACCCTCACCAATGTATTCAATTTTAAACTGGTGTTGTCAGCTCTTTTGTGGATAAGAAGATGCATATTCGTTTGAAAAAGGTAAATAATGGCCAATCAACATGTTATTTTCTGTGCCCATGTTTTGTTTTATCTTTTTAGACCCTGTAGATTTCAATTTCTTCTGTATTTTACAATCAGTGTGATCTTTTCATTAATTATATCTTATCTAGACGAAACCTTATTTATCATCTTTTTCACTTAATCCAGTTCCTTTATTTCAGTTTATATTTCATCTATA